>NC_090725.1:93342525-93352525 GCF_036898095.1 Palaemon carinicauda | reverse complement strand
TTTTAATGTGAGGGGTTCGGTGAATTATCCCCCCCCCTCTCTCTCTCTCTCTCTCTCTCTCTCTCTCTCTCTCTCTCTGAAAGACTTATATTTTATCATTTATCTACAAAGCAAAGTTTTGTTATTGTAAAAAAGAATCTTTTCTACTTCTACCGTCCACAAGAGTCCATTTTATTGTCAAGATTTTAATGAAAAAATAGAGCGTATATCACTCAATTACAATGACTATTTTGTAATATTTCATGCAGTCAAAATGCTGATGAGATGCATAGTGAATGTTACTGTATATAAGAAAAAAAAAAAAATGGGAGCATAAGTACGTACTAATGAACGCGTCTCCGCCCGTATTGAGGATGATGTATTTTTTGTCTTCTAAATCTTATCTCGGTCGCTGGATATAGTTGGTTTCAATTTTACTCGTTATTATTTCTTCTCGATGTTCTAACCCTCTCTGCCTTCTACCGTCATTAGTATTAACCTTATTTTATAATCACGGATTTTAAATATTTATGAAACTCCCTAAAATTACCTAATGTAGCACTTCATATCGTTTTAGGGTCTCATTAAGCTGCGATTAAAAGGGGAACAGGATACGCTTGAGTGTGTTTTTCTTCATTCCAAAGCTAAAACTTTGTTTTCATAATCATCGATTCCATAACCAACATCTCAATTGTTATTGTTGTTTAGTATTAACTGATATCGTGTAGTTATAATATCTTTACTCTAATTAAACAATTAAATATAATTTCATTTTATAAAAGCTTTCTTTGTAACAATCAACACCTGATAGCCTTTCTCTTACTTGAATCCCAACACTAGTTCTCAGGGGAAAAAGAAAACATATATAATAATAATAATAATAATAATAATAATAATAATAATAATAATAATAATAATAATAATAATAATAATAATAATAACATGAAAGGACAGTTGTTTTTGCAATGATATCAATAAAGATAATTTTGTTACACAATCTTCCGATGGCATGTTACAGCCCTGCATGAAACAGGTCTGTATTTGACAAAAGGAAGGATATAGCTAGATTACTCTCCCAGGAATCTTACGTGAGCTCATTTTTTTAAAGGCTGATAGAATTGGGCGATGGCCGACGGACGCCGGCCCTTAGTGGCCTGGAGCTCCTCCTCTGCCATTAAGCCTTCGCATGTGTCAATCATTCGGGACGTCCTCTTTTGTCAGAACGAAGGATCGCCCCTTTTTTGTAATATAAATCAGAGTCTTCGCGACAGAAAAAAAAGGAGGAAATCAGTTGACAAAAAAGTAGGATACACGAAGCCATCTACCCCCTGCAAGGTTAGCAATTTTTTGCTCGGTTTAGCAGTTTTTTTGCAGGTGGTGCGTGAAGGACGTTGGTATGGGGAAGAGGGAGAGGCTAATGGAGAAGGTAAAGGAGAAGTCGTTCATAGAGATGGGGATGATTGTGTTGGGGAAGAGGGAAGAGAAAAGGAAAGACAACGAGAGGTGAATAGAACGGGCAAATGAGGAGAACCAGCTATGGTCAAGCCCTTTACATAGCATTAAAAGAGAGAGAGAGAGAGAGAGAGAGAGAGAGAGAGAGAGAGAGGGGGGGGGGGGTGGCGGCGGCCATGAACTCTCTCACCGACGCGTCTTTATTTCGATGTAAAGATTCTGGTTCAGGTCTTGAGATCATGAGGCCAGTTAGACAGGTCACTATGTCACCTAGTTAGCTTCCCGCCCTTTCGGAGTGTCACTCAGACGTCGGGGAAGAAGATTTTGTTCCCTCGTGTGCGTGATGTCGTCCTTCAAGTTACCCTGGTCACGCCATGGGAAAAATGTGATTGGGATGTCTCCGTTGAAGTGTATATAGCAAAGCGATGGCTAAATGCTGACATCTTAGTTGCTAGAGAGAGAGAGAGAGAGAGAGAGAGAGAGAGAGAGAGAGAGAGAGAGAGAGAGAGAGAGAGATGTTTGCTGGTTAATGTGTTATGAAAGAATGGGCACTTACATACATGTTAGTAGCAAGAGAGAAAGAGAGAGAGATAGAGAGACACAATTTGATCTTTGTTGATTAATGTATTATCAAACAATGGGCACATAAATACATATTAGCTGAGAGAGAGAGAGAGAGAGAGAGAGAATATGGTGGGCATTTACACTGACTTGGTGGGTAAATGCAAATATGTCAGTTACCAAGATGTCTCTGAGCTTTTGTTAAAGCTTACAGTACGTGTGTGTGTGTGTGTGAGAGAGAGAGAGAGAGAGAGAGAGAGAGAGAGAGAGAGAGAGAGAGAGAGAGTTACTATTGATAAGTGCAAGTTCTTCGTTATTTCAGTTACCTTAAATTCTGAAAACTTTATCCAGACTAATAAAGTTATTCATAACGCTTCAAAGTTTGCTAATTATCTATCTATATCCATCTCGCAAATATCTCCTGTCATTTATCAGCATTTCTTCATTTCTCCTTGCATTCTGGTAACAAGCATAAATAATATTCCCAGACGATAAAGCTAGACTTCTGACATCATCGTCTGAAGCCTCGTTCTCCTTCAATCGAATGAGGTGACGAAATGGCGGACGTCTGGTCGTAAGCAAAGAGTGAGGAACAAGATTAGAGCTTCGTCCACCGTCTGGCATTTTTTTTTCTTTACCTACTCTTCTTGTGCCTTGGGCATTTTGTCCCCTCTCATCTGAGCCCATTGCCAACACATTACCTTTGGGAACGCGCCTTGCTTTAGTAATTTATATCCTGGGTTCCCATTTATCTAGGATGATAGATTTAAGGGAAGAGATGGGAGATAGAACCATATCTAATTTGACTCATATTTTAAGTCACATTCGTCATGTTCCCTTGTCTTTATCTATGTTAATTGCCGGATGCTGGGAGCTTAAACTACTATAAATTTTCAGCTGGTGATTGTATACTGATGTTTATTTGTTCAGACTGTCTTTTGAAGAAGGAAGCCCTCTCCAAGCGTCTTACATTGTATAAATCTCTTCCTGATATGTAAACAAAAGAATCGTTCGTTTCTAGTAATATCGATATTATTATTCATGTGGTATGATGATATATGAAAGTTTACTGTCATTAGGCTATCCAAAATACAAAACGCGTCATAGGTTATCTGCTTAGCTCTCTCTCTCTCTCTCTCTCTCTCTCTCTCTCTCTCTCTCTCTCTCTCTCTCTCTCTCTCTCTCTCTAAAGATACCTTGCAACACTGACAGAGATAATGCAGAAGCCAAATATTGTTTGGGCTGATTAATGATGGATCGAAGGAAGTTAATGGTGGATGATGATTGTTTATGCAAAGGCTCAGCTATCCTGTTTCTATACTTCATTTATGCATTTCATACTCTTTCTCTAATACTGTAACACTAAGGAACAATAATATTACATTTTAGAACCAAACAAGAAGATATTTTCACTAGCTTTCGTCATCCTCAGCTATACCCTTTGCTGCCTCCTTATCGTTCCACATATCATAACGTTTGGTAAAGAGCCATTTTGACAGCCTTATACACAGTCGTTTTATGCACATATATAATTTAGTAGTATTTTGTCTGGAATATTATTTTTTAAACAGCCTCTACTGTGTTAATCACACTGACAATAAATAGTTTGCTAATTAATTTAATATCAGATAAACAGAATTTCAAACGATAATGTCCATCAAATGATCACCTATATCTCTCTTGTTTTGTGGGCTGGGTGTGGGTTACATTGTTAGTTTATTCATGTGCAAACCATGCACGCCAGTGATGTTTAGGACATCCTAGGCTTCCTGCACTTCGCTGTAAATTTGAAATATCAGCTTCGATCATAGCTCACTAGTAAAGTTAACACTAATTAACTAATAAAGAAATTCAAATATATTTATTCAGAGCTAAAACCAACAGAACGTTGTTTTGCACCAGAATATGTTTAGAAAAGAAAATTAAAGAATGCGACCGTGCCTTTCGTTTCAATATCTGTTCACTTTTGCTCACATTCACTCTGATCTTTTTCTTATCACATCCACTCTCAATCTTTTACTAGTTTGGATATTGTGACAATCTGGGACTAGGTCTTAACAAAAAGACGGGCTGGACGTGATTGGTTTATTAACACCATATAACAAGCTAACATACAAACGGTTGCGGATAACAACGACATGAAAACTTTAACAATATGAACTATGACAAGCTTAAACAGGTTTTTCTATTATCAATGTGTGTGTGAGAGAGAGAGAGAGAGAGAGAGAGAGAGAGAGAGAGAGAGAGAGAGAGAGAGAGAGAGAGAGAGATTGCATTACAATTTATGAGCATGTACGAAATACACCTGCATTACAGCCACCCCAAAACAGACATACCTGTCAAATAGGGCACCCTGCCCTACAGAAGCAAACTGTAGTCAGGTCATCTTGCAGGAGGATACGCAGGTTTTAGGCAATCAATGGAGACCCAGTGGTCTTTGCAACGAATGGTAATTAAGAAAACCTTAGGTTTGCAATGAACGGATAGCAAGGAAAGGGTCGCTTACAAGTATCGGTGCTCATGAAAACATGTTTTGTGGAGTTTAAATATTTCAGCATGTGTTGCTTTGCTGAGAGCTTGTAATTCTGGTGGCAGGGAGTAAATTTTCCCATGATGTGACATAGACGCTGATTGTTAGAGGATGTTGCAGATGGAAAAAATTCAGCAGGAACATCCAACAGGTTGCCATACACCATTTCAGCGGTTGAGGCATCCAGGGTATCAATAGGAGTGGTTCCTAATCCAAGGAGCACCCACTGCAGGATTGTATGCGGTTGTCTGATGTATGGTGAAGCCCAGGAGATTTTCCAATGATATCCCCATTTGAGAGGGGAAAGTAGTACCCCTGTCAGAAGTAAGATGCTCAAGGATACCAATTCTCGCTATCCACCTTGAGAGTAAGGCGGATGTACACAAGGCAAATGTTGCAGTTTTTATGGGGATGGCTTCAGGCCAATGAGTGGAGCGTTCAATTACAGTAAACAAGTAACGGTGACCTTGTAATGTGGGTAAGGGGCATACTACATCGATGTAAATGTGGGCAAAACGACGCTGAGGTTGGAATCCACGTGTCAATGTACTTTTGAAGTTTGCCATGAAGTACAAGAGTGGACCCAAACCTTAGCATCCTTAGAAATGCTGTGTCAAATGAACTTTGTCTTCAGTAACTGTACAGTAGATCAGAGCGAGGGATGTGAAAGGCCTTGGATTAACTGAAACATCTGTAGGCACATGGGGGCTGGTACCCATAGGAGTGGCTTTCCAGTACTGACATTACAGAGAAGCGTGGCCTTGGAGTCGTTGAGGACGAGGTCTTTCCAACAGAGGGATTTTTAGGATGTCTTGCAGGTAAATGGCGGCAAATGTGTTTCTTGAGAGGGCATCTGCAACAGGAATAAATTTACCACGGTGGAGAGATATCGACGTTAATGGGTGGATCAGGCATCGAAACGTCAAGTGTTGTGCACCAAGGGCATGTGGTCTGTGTGAATAAAGAGGGGCATACCCTCTAAAAAGTGGTGAAAGTGACAGACAGCCAAATGAACTGCCAGCAAATCACGGGTGAAGGTAGAGTAGCTGGATTCTGCCTTGGACAATTTTTCTACTGAAGAAGGCCAATGGGCAGGGCGGGCAGTTGACCACCTGTTCAAGTACTGCACCAATAGTGATGTCACTGTCATCGGTGGAGAGAAGGAGAGGGGCATGTGGCATAAGAAAAGGGAGAGCAGCAGCTGTTGATAGGGCATTCTTTGCATTGCAGAAGGCTGCTTCCTAAAAGTGACCCCACTTCAGATCATTTGGCAAGCTCTTGAGGTAGGTATAGAGGTGAGCAGGAGTGGCAGAAATGGCCGACAAGAACCGATGATAATAGTTTATCATGTCGACGAATTATTGCAGTGCTTTGATGGTTGAGAGCGTGGGGAAGTTTTGACCAGTTGATACCTTCTTAGGGAGGGGGAAGACGTCTTCAGGAGTGATGCGGTGCTCGAAGAACGATACTTCGTTGCTGCCAAAGGACTACAATGCCATTATGATGTAGGTTTTTAAGAATGATGTGTTGGTGATGGAGGTGTTCGTCATTGGAGGAAGAGAACACAAGTATGTCATCCACGTAACATAGGCAGAAGTGGAAGTACCCTAAGATGCCATCCATGAGGCATTGAAAAGTGGCCCCATCATTACGAAGGCCAAAACAGGAGTAATTGAATGTGTATGTGTTGAAGGGGGTGGTGATGTTGGTCTTGGTGATGTCGTCTGGTTTCATGGCCACCTGATAATACCCAATCAGGAGGTCGAGAGTGGGGAACAACTTTGCTTTGGGCAGGTAGGAGCTAATGTTGGCGATGTTGGGGAGAGGGTAGTGATCTGGTTCTCTCTCTATGTTTAGATGCCTATAATCCACACAAGGGTGAACATAACCATCCATTTTCAGGATGATGTGTAGGGATGATGTCCATGGGCTTGAGGCCTTTTGGCTAGCATTTGTTTAGAAGCTCCAAAATGATTCAGGGCCAGATGTGTGAATCTAGCAAACACCAAGGACCCTGTCGTCTTGATATGAGGATAAATACTATGCTTGAGAACTGTAGGCGTTTGACGAAGTTCTGGTTGGAAGATCTCCAAGTATGATGAGAGGAGGTGGATGTAGGCATCTGTGGGTGCGCTGATGTGGAGTGTGAAGTCAGAGGGGGTGGGTTAAAGATGTTTTGATGAGAATGAGTGTGTTGACTAAATGTCGATGTGCCACATCAGCCATTAGACGAACATGGGTGAGGAAATCCGCACCAAGTAGTTGTAATGTTATATAGGCAATGAGAAACTTCCAATGGTATTTGTCTCTCCCAAACGTTAGTGTGAGTGTTTTGTACCTGTGGGGGGGGGGGGGATTTCAGAACCGTTGGCAGCTTTGAATGACTACGTCGTGTCCTGGAGAGTGACAGGAAACACCAGTGTCTACCAAAAACTGCACATCAGTAACTTCATTATGTAAAAAGTAAAGGTTAGTGACAGGAAGTCTAAACCCACAAGCAATGGATTACTTACAAAAAAGTTTTTTGGCCACTGACAACAGTCCGCACATTTCTTCGCAGCAGCCTTGAATCTGGAGTTCTATTAGTATAACTGCGGCCGATAGGAGTTATTAAGTGGCTGTAGAGGTCATTGGTTCGGGTCTAAGCAAGGGTAGGCATATGTTGGCGACCTTGTCGCCGATCTGTCGTGGTAACGGATGGGCGTTTGTGTCCTATAGCATTCAAGTCAGCTTCGGTAAGTATTGAATGGTTATTCCCTTCGCCAGGAATGGACGCATTGATGAAGGTTTTTAAGGCTGTCCATAAGAACGTCGACTTTGGTCATCAGGTTCCTGATGGGCAAGGTATCGACACTCTGTTATGGTGGTGCGTGCAGATCCGGATAGGTGTCGTACCCAACAGGCATGAAGTAGGTTCACTTTCTGAGGAAAGCATCTGCTGCAGATTGCAGGCGAGCGATGCTGGTCATTCCCTGAGGGTGAATGAAGCCTTTTGGTCCCCCGATATTTGCTGAGAGAGCTGAAAAAGCTTGGCTATAAGGTAGGGCGGTTCCCAATGGAGATTACTGCTCCATCAGGTATGTTTTGTGGACATTATACTCTATTGGGGCCTCCCCTAGGTCGCAAAGCCAATCGGAGATTTCTGGAAAAGTATCCTCAGGGTATTGCTGCAGAGACATAGCCTGCTTTGCTGCTTGAGCAAGTCACTACATTGTTGCGAAACTGAACTTTGGCGCACTGAAACCTAGCAAATGCTTCTCTACAGGCGAAGGAAGGCAGTTCTATTGATGCTACGTGGATAGAAGAGTCAGGTGGGCGGCATCATCAGAGAGTAGGGTGCAGTGGTGAGCGGAAAGGCGGTGAGCAGCTGATAACTCCATGGTCACCAATATGGCATGGTGTGAAAAAGTCTCAACAGTAAGACGGCTGGGCATGACTGGTTTATTAACGTGACATAGCAAGCTTATGTACAAATGGTTGAGGATAACAACGACATAGAAACTTTAACAATATGAAACTTGCAATGTCAAAATTAAATAGGTTTTTCCTGCAATCGTGAGAGAGAGAGAGAGAGAGAGAGAGAGAGAGAGAGAGAGAGAGAGAGAGCAATCGTAATACAACGTATGAACATTTATAAAGTACTCGTGCATTACAATCATGCCCCGATGAGTGCTGTATCATATCCGAACGAGCTGCTATTCATGAGTCACTCTCGGCGATCAGTCTGTCCTGAAGAAATATTTGAATCCTTCCATACTAAAGTGTTTTGCGTTTTGTTTTCCTGTCTGGTTTTCAGTCGCAAGAATCTCATCCTAATTTGTTGGATGGAAACTTACGGTTTATTAGATTCCATTATTCTTGATCTGGATATTAATCTCTGGCACCGTCGTCCAGTTACTTCTTTATGCATGTTGCATAAGATCTTTCAAAATTTAGATCATCCTTTGCATTCACATCATCCCAGCCTGTACCATCTTGCACCTAGTGCTAGGTAGGCATTATGGTTTATATGTGACTGATCTATTTCAACTTTGTTTATATTATTTATTTTATATTTTCTTTCTTGCTTCTTTTCCTGTTTGGGCCCTTGGGCTTGTAGCATTCTCCTTTGCCAACCAGGGTTGTAGCTTGGCCAGTACCAATAATAATAATAATAATACTAATAATATATAATAATAATGATAGTAATAAAAATAATGATAATAATATGTATGTGTGTATGAATGTAAGTAAGTTTAAATATGTATGTATGTATGTATATATATATTATTATTATTATTACTATCCAAGCTACAACCCCTAGTTGGAAAAGCAAGATGCTATAAGCCCAGGGGCTCCAACAGGAAAAATAGCCCAGTGAGGAAAGGAAATAAGGAAATAAATAAATGAAGAGAACAAATTAACAATAAATCATTCTAAAATAAGAAACAACGTCAAAACAGACATGTCATATAATAAACTATCAACATCAAAAACAAATATGTCATAAATAAACTATAAAAAGACTATGTCCGCCTGGTCAACAAAAAAGCATTTGCTCCAACTTTGAACTTTTGAAGTTCTACTGATTCAACCACCCGATTAGGAAGATCATTCCACAACTTGGTAACAGCTGGAATAAAACTTCTAGAGTACTGCATAGTATTGAGCCTCGTGATGGAGAAGGCCTGGCTATTAGAATTAACTGCCTGCCTAGTATTACGAACAGGATAGAATTGTCCAGGGAGATCTGAATGTAAAGGATGGTCAGAGTTGTGAAAAATCTTATGCAACATGCATAATGAACTAATTGAACGACGGTGCCAGAGATTAATATCTAGATCAGGAATAAGAAATTTAATAGACTGTAAGTTTCTGTCCAACAAATTAAGATGAGAATCAGCAGCTGAAGACCAGACAGGAGAACAATACTCAAAACAAGGTAGAATGAAAGAATTAAAACACTTCTTCAGAATAGATTGATCACCGAAAATCTTGAAAGACTTTCTCAATAAGCCTATTTTTTGTGAAATTGAAGAAGACACAGACCTTATATGTTTCTCAAAAGTAAATTTACTGTCGAGAATCACACCTAAAATTTTGAAAGAGTCATACATATTTAAAGAAACATTATCAATACTGAGATCCGGATGTTGAGGAACCACCGTCCTTGACCTACTTACAATCATACTTTGAGTTTTGTTAGGATTCAACTTCATACCCCATAATTTGCACCATGCACTAATTCTAGCTAAATCTCTATTAAGGGATTCACCAACCCTAGATCTACATTCAGGGGATGGAATTGATGCAAAGAGAGTAGCATCATCTGCATATGCAACAAGCTTGTTTTCTAGGCCAAACCACATGTCATGTGTATATAGTATAAAAAAGTAATGGGCCAAGAACACTACCCTGTGGAACACCGGATATCACATTCCTATAATCACTATGGTGCCCATCAACAACAACTCTTTGAGATCTATTACTTAAAAAATC
>NC_090725.1:93287525-93337525 GCF_036898095.1 Palaemon carinicauda | reverse complement strand
TGTGTTTGTGTGCGTTTATGAACAGCTTCCTGGCTATGATTTAAGTAGTAGAGTAATGAAATGTATAGGGATTAACTGTTATGTAAAAAGCTGGAAATGATTAAATTGTGGAAGGTCAAGGTCACGGCCAAGCAAAATGACCAATTCACGTAATCAGCCATAAATTTGGACATTGTTTTCACAGAGACTTGAAACCTGGTTCACATTTGAGTGTATGAATATCCACGCCAATTAATACATGTTAAGGTCACAGGTCAAGGTCAAGGTTGGGCAAAAGGTCGAGAAATAAGTTTCCACGGTGGAGGTCTGCGCTCTATTGAGTGCCCCTCTAGTTGTTTTATAAGTTCAGAAAGTCAATCAGGAAGATCAATTATCTGAAATCCTCTAACATAGATATCAGAGCCTAAGAGAAACCAAACTTTTGTTTGCCTTCCGAAGAACAGACACACAAGCACACACACACACACACACACACACACACATATATATATATATATATATATATATATATATATATATATATATATATATATATATATATATATATAAACCAGAAATTTCTTATATAAGGGAGATAAATATTAAATTAATTTAGATAGTGTGTTTCAACAGATGGATAAGGGAGACGCAAGAAGGTGTTTTTACTGGTACGAGATACGCATTATCTAATAACACAACCATTAAACTAATGAAAGTTCAGTAGCACTTCTATTTCCCAATTACTAATTGAAACGTTGTTTCTCAGCCACGTATAAGGGTTGCTAGCGGAAGAAAACCTCGTGTGGTATTACCAAATCTTTATATATTTCTTTATTAGATTAATTCTTCAGAGTCAGTTATTTCAGAATTTCTGTGTTCTGTGCCTCCTATATATCTTTCATTCTAGCTTTTGTATTACTGTAGAAGACTATATATATCATTCATTTTAGCTTTCATATTACTGTAGAAGCCTGTAAATGATACATCCATTTGAATACCTGCAATTTATTGCTTTCATTTCTAGTACCGATTCTCTCTTTCTAGTTGGTCAGATACAGATCGCTTGAATAATTTGGCTTCCACGTGAATAGGAATAAAGAGAAAGAAACGTATATTCTTTAGGTTCTTAGCGATTTCAAAGCAGCAAAATAATTGAAATACAATATGTTTTTATGCTTCAGTCATTTTGTTACCCACTCAGAGACTCCTTTGCGACTTGAACACATGGGTCTTCTCTCGCCACATTTACAGCCCTATTACGTAAAGGGGGACAATGATTATTATTTCTCTTATTTAGAATAAGGTAAAGCCATATTGTAAGTTAACGCAAATCGGGTTTACAGACACCAGAAAAGGAATTGGTCTTTGAAAATTTGTGCGTTCTAGATTTAAGTAAACTTTTTTTTTTAAACATTGCCTTTGGTGTCGTTTCCCTCTTTGCAGCGGGATCTATGTTAGATAGTCCTTTTTCAAACAAATATAATTTAGCCTTATTGCAGTTAAACTGCAGATGAAGTAATGGAAGAGAACGTTGCTCCAATTATTTATCCTTTTGAAATTAGATCGACATATGGTGACCAGAGATCAAATATAGTCACATCGGTTAATTTTGATATTTCAAAATGCATTACAACGCCCCTGCAAATTACAACAATTTAGAATTCAAATTCTTGTATTCTGAGCGGTGGTGCTTACGTATGAAAACTTATTGTAGCAGGGCCCGTATCTTCAGCTGCATGATATCTGAGACGAACATACCATCCGATCCATTTATATTCTGGAACGTAATAACGTAGCTTTTGAATAATCACAGTTTTCGCAAAGTGTGGCTGCAGTCACCAGTCCTTCATACACAATACTATAGTCATTTTTTTTAGTAAGGCATATTTGCACTGACTCGCAGGGGTGCCCTTTTAGCTCGGAATAGTTTCTTGATCACTAATTGGTTGGACAAGATAATTCTAACCAATCAGCGATCAGGAAACTTTTCCGAGCTAAAAGGGCACCGCTGCGAGTCGGTGCAAATGCGCCTCATTAAAATAAATTGAGTATAGGTATTTCCTTAATCACCTGCATCATTGGATAAGATTTCGAAGGTAAACAATCTAATATATAAGCATAAGAAATTTTTCATTTTAATGACATTTTCTTCTATATAAAAGATACCTTGCTTGAGGATACACTTGGGCACACTATGCTATCTTAATTCTCTTCCCCATGTTTTTATTTTTCAAGTTTTTCATCGTATATATGAAAGATTATTTTATTGTTGTCACTGTTCTTTGACTATTTTGTTTTAATTTTTCATTACTTCTCTTGTTTATTTCCTTTTTTCCTTTCCATACTGGTTAATTTTTCCCTGTTGGAGCCCTTTGACTTTAAGCATCCTACTTTTCTAACAAGGTTTTTAAATTAGCTAATAATAATAATAATAATAATAATAATAATAATAATAATAATAATAATAATAATAATAATAATAATAAGAATAGGAGCCCTTTGACTTTAAGCATCCTACTTTTCTAACAAGGGTTTTAGATTAGCTAATAATAATAATAATAATACTCTATTTTAATTTTTCTATTTCTTGATCTTGTTCATAAAATCTGACAGGTAGGGACACAAGAATACTGGTTAGGCCTATTACAGAATGACAGCATGATACAGCTAGTCGACATAATATGAAATGCTAGCTGATAGGTAGATTGGGAAATAGCATGACTGTCTGTAGGCAGCGTAACAGGTGATGACTACTTTTTTTCATCTCTCTCTCTCTCTCTCTCTCTCTCTCTCTCTCTCTCTCTCTCTCTCTCTCTCTATTGCCGAATTAATTTGATTATTAGATTAATCTTTATCTCATTGCGTAGGCTGCGAATGTTGATAGTACTAGCACTGGTCAGTAACTCTTTTTATTTGTTTATGCCTTACTTTTGCTAATAATATTTCTTTTCTTATTTCTGAAAGTAACATAAAAAGTAACATTGGTGATTACTATCATTCTGTTACTATAAAAGAGTCTGTAATTAATTTGATGGCAGTTTATTGTTGCTAATAATTCAATTTTCGTAATTTTCAGCATGAGAGTTGCTAGCATTATCATGAAAAATATAAGTATTTATAGAGAAAAAAAATGCTTTTACCAGTAATATGCAATATAAAGCTATATTTCCAAAGATAAGATAAAATATGTCTGTATAAAATCTGTATTTTACTTTACTCTGGTTATCAAACACACATTCTTTTTAGCACTTGACTTTTCAACCTTTTTTTTTTCTTGTAATACTTAACTTTTATGATAGAGATCATCAGTAGATGTTCCAGCCATTAAATATAAATATTTTTCGATTGCAACAATATTCCTTAAATATCAGATTCGGAATTATAAATTTATCAGAAATGACTCTGGGCATGATGAAAATTTTATATAAAAAAAGCTATGAAGCGGAAAATGTGTTTTTAAGTAGGAACTGATATATGTTGCATTACATTAATATTTTATTGGAAGTTTTAAAACAATAATGCTCTTCTTGGCTTATTACTGCAGATAACAATTTTTGTTCATGTAATTTTAATGTTTGTGAAACCATATCTCTGGAATGTGCCTACTTTTGTTTATGAATGTGTGGAGATGCGTTTGCATTTGTAGTAGTGTTTATGAATGTCTGTGCGCCTGTATGAGAGAGAGAGAGAGAGAGAGAGAGAGAGAGAGAGAGAGAGAGAGAGAGAGAGAGAGAGAGAGAGAGAGTCTCACCAAGCTCGTTTAAAGTATATTTACGACGTCCGTTGAGCGCCTTCCACTGTCACCTCATATTTGCTGGAATTTTCGTCCCGGAATCGAACATTCCTGAGGAACAGATGTTTCACATTGTTGTTTAGACTCTGTAAGGACATCCCTTTAAAACGGATGTATTCGTAGATGTCTCGGGGGAAGGAATGAAATGCACTTTCTCTTTGACTCTTATCATTTCAGTATAGCTATTTTCATTGGGCTAGATTTTATTATTACGCCTATATGAACCTCGATCTTCATGGATTTCGTTGTACCCAACAAGTGAACTTCATTAACTGACAAGAAAAAGTGTCGTTAGCTTTTTGATTTGCAAGTGGTTGGTAGAGACAGCTGGCAAGCTGTTGCTTGTGTGAGCAACTTGTGAATTCATATTTTCTGTAATGACAACGTTTAGTAACTCTGTCTTTATATTTATTGTCGCGAACGAAGTGAGTGACCATATATGAAATGTCAACATTTTCGAGAACGAATCTCATCCAACCCATAACCCAGTCAACCCATAACTCAGTCATTCCCTTTTACTATTATCGCCAGGTGAGGGATGTGGGGTAGGGAGCACCTGATATTTTCGGCGGCTAGGTCAATAACTCCTAAAGCAATATATATATATATATATATATATATATATATATATATATATATATATATATATATATATATATATATATTCAAATGAAATTTTAAGAGACTATTTAGACATATATAAGCCTTAATTCTACCAATTTTCATGTTCATACCTGCTATAGGCATGCCCTGGCTGTCACGTTTGTTCCTAAGAAACGATTTTTAGTTAATAAATTAGTGAGAAGGAGCAAACTACTCCTAGAGTTTTACAGATATCCAAATGATTTTCACAGGGTTTGATGGGTGATATGTGAACTACAATCATACCAGTTTTCGTATTGATTCCTTCCATAGAAAATGCACAATAGCCATTTTTCGATCGCCATAGATTTCGGAGTGGGGATGGGTGCCTGGGGGAGCAGCTATTTTCAGCGGCGGGGTCATTATATTCGAATGAAATTTCAAGGGATTATTTAGATAGATATAAACATTGTTAATGTCAATTTTCATGTATATGCCTGCTATATGCATGCCCTGGGTGTCGCTTATGTTCGTAAATGACGACTTTTAGCTAAAAAATCATCGAGGAGACGCAAATTACTCCTATAGTTTTACGGATATCCAAATGATTTTCACAGGGTTTGATGTTTGTTATGTGAACTACATGCATGACAATTTTTGTATTGATACTTGCCATAGTAAAGTCACAGTAGCCTTTTTTCGATATCCGCGGAGGCCGATTATCGGTGGCGCCTGAAATTACTCGTAGAATTCTTCAGATATCTTTATGAAATTTTCATGGATTTATGGATGGATATTTACTTTTTCCATACCAGTTTACATGTTGTTATTTGCCATAGAAAAGACACAGCAAACGTTTATTTCGGTATGGATTGAATGGTTATGTTTGGGCGTGGAGTAAATTGTTCCTATAATACTTCACATATCCAAATGAAAATTTCATGGATTGACATTAAACATAGTTTCTCTGTTCCTGCCAAATTTCATGGTAATATCGAAAAGACACAGCTACCATGTACCCTTCTTAAATATGCTGATAAATGTAGAAGCATTACAGTGAACTTTTGATAGTGCGCGACATCAATGCGGGATAATGTCGATCTCATAAACAAAATCGGCCCCGAGTTGCACCTGCTATTTGTTGTTATTATTATTATTATTATTATTATCATCATTAGTAGTAGTAGTAGTAGTAGTAGTAGTGGTATAAATGTTATTAGTAGTATTGATATCATTATATATTGAGCAATCCTAACCATCAGAAACTTAGTCAGTAGCTATAATGAACACATGGAGGTCAATATGAAGTTATACACTACACCAGAAAAATAGTCATTGGACAATATTAAGCCTATCATTGACTAAAACCATTTCTTTAGAATGTTAAACTCTGATGAAACGAGAGCAAGTAATACACTTGCACCTGATCGATTAGTTAAGATACAAGGAAAATTAACAGCAAAAAAATAAAGAAGAGATTGAAAAGTAGTAGATAATGTTTTGGATTGTTTTCTCAGTATAGCAATTATTTACAAAGCATTTCTCTCTTCTCGTCATGTGTTGCCTCGGTGGACACGAACAGTTTAACCTCCTTAGATTGATGGATGAATGCTGGCTGTGATCTCTTGAGATATATGCATTTTATATACATCTTGATTTCTCTTCTTTCATTTCTGGTTGTAAAGTCACGTGCACAAATCTTAAGGCACGGTACATTACTGTAAACTTTATTGCGGGGAAAAATCATAGATGGAATCCATACCTGTAAGTTTTCATCATTGTTAGTCAACGGCAAATTTATAGTGTTTATGATGGATTAATCATTGCTGTAGTTCTCTTATCACTGGGAAAAGAGTTTGGAGAATGGATTGACTATGTTGATAAATAAGTTATTTTATTACTCATTTATCAGCTGCAGATATCGAAGTGAATTTCACAATGGGCTGTACATAGGGCAAGAAACTGTTTTCACCGGTTACATCAGCTATTATAGAAAGAGTTGCCAAGTATGCTAGTCAACAGTTAACGTTAAGAGAGGCGCCTTTGAAGATATGCTAGGAAAAAAAATAGTGTCCTATAATTTTTACTAAGAGTAGCCACATCTGCTGAAACAGCAGTAGTGGTAGCAGCAGCAATAAGTAAACAAACAGAATAATGTAATGCATAACGTGCAATGAAAAGCAAGTCTTGATTCTCAGCTTAGGATTGTATGCTACAAGTAGTACACGAGCTATAAGTGAACCTATTGAAGACAGTTATATAATTGCAAATTACAAATGTTACGTCCCATATTCTAAACAGCATCAGATGTACAATCTGCATGTTTCTATACCTTGTAATATGGAGGAAACTAAAACCAGGCCTTAGGATTCCGGGGTCAGTCATTGCTATGAAGCAGAGATCAAGGGGTTACGACAAGGCTTACTGGCAAAACATCATTAGACCAACTAATCATCGTCTTGCAGTTAGGAAGTTAGGCTATTGTTAATTTTAAGGCTTTCCAGTAGGGTGTAGATTTCCTGTCAATAATGGGAAGTTGATAAGAAAGCTGCGGGCACCTTTGGACAAGAAAATATGATAAAGCGCCACTAGAAGGTATCTCTCTTCATTGGCTATATTATTCATCGGAGCCTGGGGTTTCTCGAGAACTGATTCTATATTGCAAAGATAAAAGGGAAATAAAATTAGAATGAATCCAACTCGTTGAAAGAAACCATTTATGACAATGTCTTGAGATAACAAAGGATAATTATTCTTATTTCGTTATGAAAATAAATCAAACCGGAGGTGGAAAATTAACAAGTAGGCCTATCTCCTATAATTGAAAATATTTAGAAATGTATTGAGGCAGTTCCTTGTTGGATCCCTTGGGCGTATAGCATCCTACCTTTCCAACTAGGGCTGTAACATAGCTAATAATAATAAGAGAAAGATCAGGAACAGAGTTTCTTACCATAATGGCAAGGTTCTCTGGGGATTCAAAATCCCTGGCCACTCAACTGTTAATAAATAGAAAACTGGTCTCTTTTGTAACCACGATAAAGTCTTACGGGCTTTACATCATTACAATAAAGACCGTGATTATGTACGGTGCGTATAAAAAAAGGATTAATTTGTGATTTTGGTATGGAAAAATGGGCTGAAGATTCTGTAGGTGAAGCGTTTATTTTCTATTATTATTATTATTTTTTTATCAGTTTTCTTTATTCTAAACAATGTATTTAGTCAACTGGCATCGAGTAAATATAAAAGTTGATATTTTCTGTTCATTCCCTTCTCTAATTAATTCAACTGTCTTTTCACATCCCTTGAGTTATAGTCTTTTTAGAAGATAAAAGACATTAAAGACAAAGTATGAAAGATATCATTTTTTTGGATAGAGAAGCTAATCCACAAAGGTGTTTTCTGTAAAAAATGACGGAAAACCTTCCTGACTTTGGTATAATGTAACGAATTCGGAGCGAAGCGAAGAATGAGACAAATATGAATTTCTTTCATCTCATCTGTCAGCAAAATAAAAGCAGAACTATTGAAAAGAAAGCTTTCCCTTTGGTCTCCACATTAATCGTTATTTTTTTCGTAGATGGCGGTGTTCATCCCTCTTTTTATTTTAGCATCTCCAAGGTTCCCATAATTAAAACTCTTGATCAAAGGTGCGATACGGTATTGAAATGGAGGGAAAAAGCTCGTTATTGTTAGATCGGCGGGCTTCGTGTGATCTCGTTTCTTTTTGCGTAGTTTTTAATGCCTTGATGTCACAACAAAAGATATTTCATTTTAGGTAAAGGATATTTTTCTCATTGTTTGTCACATGTTATTTTTCTGTTGCTGTCCTGTCTGTTACTGATAATAACTGTCACTGGGGCTCTTGATACAGTACAGTTCTGCTTCCGTCCATGAAAGATGTTATATAAGAGGCCCGAACGGTTTTGGTATTGCTCAGGTCTTACCATTTAAAAGGTTTTTTTGGCTCAGGCATTACCATGGAAACGGTTATTTTTGCGGTCTTACCAAGAAAATGGTTGTTTTTCATCAGGTCTTACTGTGGGAAGGTTTTTTTTTATCAGGTCTTACCATGGAAAGGGGTGTTTTTGCTTAGGTCTTACCATGGAATGAGTTTTTTTTGCTTAGGTCTTGGAATGAGTTGTTTTTGCTTAGGTCTTACCATAGAAACAGTTGTTTTTGCTCGTGTTTTAGTACGGAAACGGTTGTTTTTTGCTCAGGCATTACCATGGAAAGAGTTTTTCCCTCAGGTCTTATCATGGAAAGGGTTGTTTTTCTCAAGTCTTACTATGGAAAGAATTGTTTTTGCTAGTCTTGCCATGAAATGGGTTATTCTTTTCCGCAGGTCTTAACATGGAAAGGGTTGTTTTTTCCCAGCTCTTAACATGGAAAGGGTTGTTTTTCTGAGGACTTTTAATGGTAAGTTTTTTTTTTTTTCTTTTTTTTTGCTCAGGTCTTACCTTGGAAAGGGTTGTATATGGTCAGGTCTTAACATTAGAAAGAGTTGTTTATGCTAAGGTCTTACTATGGAAATAGTTATTTTTGTTGAGGTCTTAGCTTGCAAAGGGTTTTTTTTTTTGCTCAGGTATTAACATGGAAAGAGTTGTTATTTAGGTCTTACCATGGACAGAGTTGTTTTTACTTAAGTCTCCTTGGAAAGTGTTGTTTTTGCTCAGGTCTTAGCATGGAAATGGTTGCTTTTGCTTAGGTCTTAGCTTGGAAAGGGTTGTTTTTCTCAGGACTTAACATGGAAAGTTTTTTTTTTTTTTTTTTTTTTTTACCATGGAAACGGTTGTTTTTGTTCAGGCTTTACTATGGAAAGAGTTGTTTTTGCTCAGGTCTTAGCTCGGAAAGAGTTGTTTTTTGCTCACGTCTTAGCTCGGAAAGAGTTGTTTTTGCTCAGGTCTTAGCTTGGAAAGAGTTGTTTTTTATCAGATCTTACCATGGGAAGTTGATTTTGTTCGGGGCTTATCAATGAAAGGGTTGTTTTGTCCTCGGATCTTACTATCGAAAGTAGTTTTTGCTCAGGTTTTACCAATGAAATGATTGCTAAGGTCTTACCATGGAAAGAGTTGTTTTTGCTAAGGTCTTAACATGGAAATTATTATTTTTTTTTTTCATAGGTCTTACCAATGAAAGAGCGATTTTTTTAGGTTTAACCATGTAAGGGGTTATTCTTTTCTGCCCAGGTCTTATCATGGAAAGGGTTGTTTTTTTGTCAGGTCTCTCCATTGAAAGAGATTTTATTGACCAGGTGTTAACATGTAAATGGTAGTTTTTAGTCATGTCTTACCATTGAAAGAGTTGTTATTGCCAAGGTCTTACCATGAAAAGGGTTGTTTTTACTCAGGTCTCACCATGAAAAAGGTGTTTTTGCTCATGTCCTATCATGGAAAGAATTGCTTATGCTCAGGTCTTACCAAGAAATGTGTTGTTTATGCTCAAGTCTTACCATTGAAATTTCTTCTTTTTTTTTTTTTTTTTTTTTTTTTTTTTTTTTTTTTTGCTCAGATCTTACTATTGGAAGGGTTGTCTTTACTCAGGTCTTAACAGGGAAAGTGTTTTTTTTGCTCAGTCCTTACCATGGACTTTTTTTTTTTTGTGGTCAGGCCTTACCATGGAAAATGTTTTTGCTCAGGTCTTACTATGGGAAAGAGTTGTTTTTACTCAGTTATTACCATGGAAAGTGTATTTTTTGCTCATGACTTACCACATGAAGGGTGGTTTTTTCTCAGGTCTTACCATGGAAAGGTTTTTTTTTTTTTTTTTTTTTTTTTTTTGCTTAGGTCTTACTATGGAAAGAGTTGTGTTTTGCTCATGTCTTACCTCGGAGAGAGTTGTTTCTGCCCAGGTCTTAGCATGGAAAGGCTTGTTTTTGCTCAGGTCATACCATGGAGATTTTTTTTTTTTTTTTTTGCTCACTTCTTACCATGGGAAGAGGAGTTTTTTCTCAGGTCTTACCAATGAAAGCGTTTTCTCTTCTCAGGTTTTCTCAAGAAAAGGTTGTTTTAGTTCAGGTTTTACCATAGAAAGAGTTGCTTTTGCTCATGTCTTACCATGGAAAGTGTTGTTTTTGCTCAGGTCTCATCATGTAAAGGGTTCTTTTTGCTCATGTCTTACCATGGAAAGGTTGGTTTTTGCTCAAGTCTTACCATGGAAAGAGTTGTCTTTGCTTAGAACTTACCATGTAAAGGGTTCTTTTTGTTCATGTCTTATCCTGGAAAGGGTTGTTTTTGCTCAGGTCTTACCATGGAAAGGATTGTTTTTGTTCAAGACTTACCATCGGAAGAGTTGTATTTTTCTCACGTCTTACCATGGAGAGAGTTGTTTTTGTTCAGGTCTTATCATAAAAAAAAGTAGTTTTTGCCTAGGTTTTAGCATGGAATGGGTTGTATTTGCTCAGATCATAGCATGGAAAGGTTTGTTTTTGCTCAGGTTTTACCATGGAAAGATTTTTTCTTTCTCATGTCTTACCCTGACTCATGTCCATAGAGTAACACCGATCTCACTAAACTGATATATATTCTATTTTTTATATATTTCAATCGATTTGATTTCCAAGTTTCACTTAAACTAGCCATTGTCTGATTTGCTTTGTTCAATCTTTCACTTAATTCTAATTCTAAAGACCCTGTATTGGAGATCATAGTTCCTAAATACTTAAATGATTCTACCTCATTAATCCTTTCTCCTTCCAATGATATTTCATCTTCCTTTTCATACTCCATTCTCATCATCATTTGTCTTTCTTTTATTTATCTTCAGTCAACCTCGTGTGGTATTTATTGCATTCTGGTAAGCAAGCAATGCATATCCTGTGGTGTTCTGCTAACAAGGACAGCATCATCAGCATACTCTAGGTCTGCTAAATTCCTGTCATCTATCCAGTCCAATCTTTCTCCACCATCTCTGACTGTTCTAAGCGTTAAAAAGTCCATGAGGAGGATAAACAACATAGGTGACAGCCCATCCCCTTGGAGTACTCCACTGTTCACTGGAAATTCATTTGATAAAACACCAATAACATTGATATTGCACTTGCTATGCTCATGAACAGACTTAATCTAATTTACATATTTAAGAGGAATTCCACGATAACGCAGAACTCTCCACCAAATTGCCCAGTGGACACTATCAAAGGCTTTTTCATAGTCTACAAATGCCATCAAAAGTAGATTTCTATATTCTACGCATTGCTGGACAACATGTCTCAAAATGAAAATTTGGTCAGTGGAACTTCTACTTTTCTAAATCCTGCTTGATCATCTTTCAGCTTTTCATCAATCTTTCTCTCCAGCCTCTTTAGAATAAGTATACTATATATTTTCATATCAACTGACATAAGTGTTATGCCTCTGTAATTATTGTAATAAGTCAGGTCTTCTTTTTTTTCCATTTTTATCAACACTCCTAATTCCCATTCATCAGGTTTTGCCTCTTCATGCCACATTCTACAAAGAAATCTTGTAAGTATTTTGGGAGTCACGTTTTGGCCAGTATCATCTCTGCAGTTATTTCATCGTATCCAGGGGCTTTCCATGTCTAGTGTTTTGAGGATAGCTTCGACTTCAAACACACTGAATTCATTCACGGGAACATCAAGATCTTCTTTATCAGCTTCAGGTATATCAATCAAATTATTCCCTTCATATCTCCTGTTCATGACCTCACTAAAGTGTGCCATTCAGCGTTCTCTTTCTTCAACTTCTGTTGTTATAACTGCTCTATCTCCCTTTTTGATGGGTATATGCTTCTTTTTTGCCCCAGTCGAGATTTCTTTGATAATTCTTTGAGCAATTCTTATACCATAGCCACTTCCTGAATTCATAGCTCTGTGAGCCTCATCTGCTTTACTGTCTTGAATATTCTATCCAGTCTTACCTGGCTTTTCTATTATCAATACTAGAATACTTAGCATGCTCTACCTTGTAATTTTCGTTACTTTCTTGAAAACTTTCAACAGTTAATTTCTGTTTGTACACTTTTATGTTTATATATATATATATATATATATATATATATATGTACAAATATATATATATATATATATATATATATATATATATATATATATATATATATATATATATATATATATATATATATATGGTAATTGTTTACAATGCCACACTCTCCATTTACTCCAAAATAATGCAATCCTGCAGTTCTCATCTTCTTGCACAGTAATAAGGTGGTTATTTAAATTCTGGGAAAGCAATAATTAGCAAGATATGTTGAGGAACGGGGAAGTGGTTATAAGAAAAAAAATAGCTCGGTTTCCTCACTAAACGACATGGAACTGACATGTCAACATAGTCAACCAAACAGAATTCGTGATGCTAGCGTACATAAACAGAAGTTATGATGCCAGCGTACATTTGATATACTGTATATTCAAAATATACTTAATTAAAAATGGATTAATTACTCAAAAGTGTCCATAAAATATACAATTTACAAATAGTGACACTTTTGAGTAATAACTCAATTTTTTATTAAGTATATTTTGAATATACAGTTTATCAAAGGCTGGCATCATGAACTTCTGTTTGTGTACCCTGGCATCACGAATTCTGTTTGGTTGACTATGTTGACATGTCAGTTCCAAGTCATTTAGTGAGGAAACAAAGCTATTTTCTTTTTGTAACCCCTTCCCAGTTCCTCAACATATCTTGCAAATTATTGCTTTCCCAGAATTTAAATAATCACCTAATTACTGTGCAAGAAGATGAGAACTGCAGGATTGCATTATTTTGGAGTAAATGGAGAGTATGGTGTTGTAAACAATTACCTCTTACAAAGCTGGTCTTTATGAAAGTAGAATATTTATTTACGTATTTCATTTGTGTATTTAAGAGATGTATAGCCCACCCGTAAGGTGATTTTCACTCACGTAGGATTAAGTAATTTATGTAAATTACATAAGACTGTTGTCATTCCTTTAATTGGATTTTCATTCAGTTCCGTATAAGTAAATTTACGTTATTTTAAAGAATTAGATTATCATTTAACTGTAGTTTTGTTGTGAAGTCTTGTGTAAGCTTATTAAAAGGTATGCTGTATGACACACACGCTAGGGATTGCATCATGCTTCCACGTCTTTGGAAAACGCATGAAAATTCTAGACTAAAATTTATTCTTTTTTTAATGATGTGAGAGGGGGTGGGCAGAGGTAGTTGCTTCGCAAGCAACGTTAGTAACCCTGCTTCAAATCATTAAGTTGGCAACCTTACGCCGCTAGAGCCATGCCATCACACTACGAGAATGATGTACTAGAAATTTTTATAGTGAATTAAGATAATATGTAAGGGCCTAGCAGTTCATAGGAGAGAGAGAGATCGAGCCTAACCCTCAGACGAGCCATCATCCGACAGTTCAAAGGACGTGAGAGTATCAGTTAAGTGTAAGTAAATGTAATTCGGATTTATTTTCTATAAGTATTAAATTGTCATTTATTCATTAATTGTCAAAATTAAATATTTTCATAAATTAATTTTTAGTGAAACAAGTGATTCTATAATTTTTTATAGAGTATTATTTTTTGTCTTAGTCTAAGGTCTAGTTCAGATTTGATATTTCAAGTGACTAAATTTGGGGTAAATTTTTTGGAATTTGTTATTTTTCTAGTAGAATTATTTATTTTTGTAAAGTGTGTATTATTTCGATCACCAATACCTTTCTCAGTGCTTTGCTTGTATCCCCTAACTAAGAACCGATGTAAGAGGTTAATTTAAGGATAGTTCCCGTTAAAAAGTAAAGTAATGACCTGGATTTGTTTTAAGTGTAAAGTTAAGAGACCTTTTAGACATTCAGTGTTCATATGTGTCTGGGAGTTGGTACTATTCTTGGAGCTCGGAGTTTTTCCATTGTGTATCATATCATGCAATATAAAGCAAGTGAGTTTTGGAGCTCAGGAATTTACGAATTCGCTAGTTGTAATAATATATATATATATATATATATATATATATATATATATATATATATATATATATATATATATATATATATATAGTATATATACATACAGTATATATGTGTGTGTCTAAACACATGCACAGAACACACGCACGCATATATATATATATATATATATATATATATATATATATATATATATATATATATATATATATACATACATATATATATATATATATATATATATATATATATACATATATATATACACATACTATATATATAGATATATTAAAGCGTGTTTCTACGTGCGCGTGGATGTGTTTGTATACGAGCTTATTTATACAGTATTTCGCAAAGGCACATATGACCAAGTGATGTAGGCTATGTTGCCTGGTGGTTTTGTGTACATATCATTAGTTTAAGCTTATGCATGTATGTTCTATGAGCACATATACTGTACTTATGTTGTCATTTAATTTACACTACATTTTCATTAGTTTCGTAGGCTGTAACCTGACCAGAAATTTCCCCAGTGTTTTCCCCATCTTCACTGCGGTGTTAATTCCATTTGTCTCTCTAGTGTTAATTTCATTTGTCTTGGCATCAGTCTCCCTGACAGTGCTTCTGCTTCCCTGAGTACATAACAGCTTGCTTGACTGGGTGCGCAACACTCGAGAAAATATGTTACTTATGGTCTGTTACACCCAGCATATTACCAGCAATCCATCTTCACGCCTGACCTTGTGCAAATGAGTATACAGGTTAATACGACTAAACAGAGAGAATTGCTGTAGGTAGTGCACGTGAAAGTGTTTAGTGGTAAGCGAAGAAAGACTGGTGCAGAGTAAGTGAAGCTAAATGCATCGTATAAATGTCTTGAACATTTCGTGAGTATTCAGTAAAAGACTTGATGACTTGGTTATATCTAGAGGAATTCTCCATAGATAGAAATAATAATTACGCCATTAACAATAAATTTGCACTGAGCAAAACAACATTCAAGAGCTTGGTTCTATAAGCACGTAAAAGACTCGGGTATCTTTACAAATAGAGGCTCTGACGTGGATATATACGACTGTGGGTTGACAAATGAGCTTTTGAAAGCTAATGCAGGAACAACAACCTGGATAAACATACAGGTGGCTATTGGAATGGTTAGAGAACCCAAGGGAGTGTGGATGGTGGTTATTTACTTGGGCGTAGGTGTTGAGATTAGAAAAAGAGAGAACGACAGACATGCCAGCAAACAGACTGACAACCGGGAAAAATGAATAACCTGAGTTGTCTATTCACAGAAAGGTTTATTATAAAAATGCTACAGGTACAATTCACCATTTGTGCTAGTTTATAAATATAGTGGGTAGTTTTTATTACCAGGAATAGAAATTGTCGAAACTAATAAAAGAATATAATGACGACTGAAATTTAACGGAGAGAGAGAGAGAGAGAGAGAGAGAGAGAGAGAGAGAGAGAGAGAGAGAGAGAGAGAGAGAGAGAGAGAGAGATAACTAATTGGATACATTTTTGGCCCATCTTTCAATAATATATCAATTATCAGTTACTAATTTCAAAAAGTATTCTCAAAAGAGTTATACTTTTCCTATAAAATCCCATAAACGATTCTGGTGACAACTCAATCTAGTTCCTATCGTTAACCATTATTACTTTTATTTCAGATTTTCTTATCTTTCACGCAAGATCATCTATTCTTTGGTGCTTGATTTAGATGCTAATGTGTTGTAGGGTAGTTGCAAAGGAATTATTATTATTATTATTAATATTATTAATTGCTAAGCTACAACCGTAGTTGGAAAAGCACAAGGCTATAAGCTAAGGGGCTCCAACTGGGAAAATAGCCCAGTGAGAAAAGGAAACTGGAAACTGAAAGATTTTTAAGAACAGTGACATCAAAATAAATATCTCCTTTATATACTATAAAGACTTTAGCAAACCAAGAGGAAGAGAAATGATAGAATAGTGTACCCGAGTGTACCCTTAAGCAAGAGAACCCCAATCCAAGACAGTGGAAGAGCACGGTGCAGAGGTTATGGCACTACCCAAAAATAGAGAACCATGGTTTGATTTTGGAGTGTCCTCCTAGAAGAGCTGCTTACGATAGCTAAAGAATTCCTTCTACCCTTACCAAGAGGAAAGTGGCCACTGGACAATTACAGTGCAGAAAGTAACCCCTTGGGTGAAGAAGAATTGTTTAGTAATCTCAGTGTTGTCAGGTATATGAGGACAGAGGGGAATATGTAAAGAATAGGTCAGACTATTCGGTATGTGTGTGTGTGTGTGTGTGTGTGTGTGTGTGTGTGTGTGTAGGCAAAGGGAAAATGAACCGTAACCAGAGAGAAGGATCCAATGTACTACTGTCTGGCCAGTCAAAGGACTCCATAACTCTCTAGCGATAGTATCTCAACGAGTGCCTGGTGCCCTGGCCAACCTACTACCATAGTATTTGGCTCATTTTGAATAACAACAACTGCAATGTATTTACAGGTTATATTTTCCCTTTTTGTTCGTACTTTCATCCGTGAGAGCAATTACTTTACAAGACTGTGACCCTTAGAGAGAAAAATAGTAAGAACGAAGTGAAAAGTTAAATTTTTATATGAATTTCTTCTGGAAATATAATGTTGATAATGATGATATGAATGAATATAATATCTTACAACTATTCAAATATTACTTTTTCTCTTATTTAAAAATTAAGAAACTAATCCTCTTCTCTCCAATTCAGATCTTGCATTTTTAAGTCTTGCTTCAGGATATTTTCTGTATTTCAAACGTAAAGTGTTTTCAGAATAATTTTCATCTTTTTTAAATCCTTCTACAATAATACTTGTAAAATCCTCTTTGTGCTTTATTGTCCTCTCTGCTATCCGAGTTTTTCTTTATATATCATGATGAAATATTTTAAGTTGAAATTCCTTCAAGTTATATTTTCCTGTCTTAGTTACAAAAATATTTTTTCTTTTTTTTCAGATTACATACAATTTCAGTTTTTCTATAATAATTATTTTTAGATTGAAATAAATTGTTGTATTCGAAAAGAAATAACCAAATAAAGTCACATCTACATAGATATTTCAATGATGAGAACGGAATATGCAATGGAGGATGAAATTGGAAGGAAAATGATTTAAATATTTAGGAACTATGATCTCTAATACAGGGTTTTTAGAATTCAAATTTCATGAAAGATTAAAAAAGTAAAGCAAACAATGACAAGATTGAGTATAATTTGGAAATCAAATCACCTGAAATTACACATAAAAATCAGGTTATATAGTCATGGTATGACAATGAAACCATATCCAAGAAATTTAGTAGATTTGAGAACAAAGACCTCAGAACAATATTGGGAGTAAAATGGCAGGACAGGATCAGAAAGGAAACAATTAAAAGAGGTTATTTGAGTGCCATATATGGATGAGATCATGGTGAATGGTAAATGAAGATGGGTTGGTCATGCTCTTCGCACTCCGGAAGAGAGATTAGTTCACCAAACATTCAATTGGGCTCCACAAGGTAATAGAAAAGTTAGTAGAGCCAGACCTACATGGCTGAGGACTATGAAGCGAGAGGTAGATGATGATGAATGGAGAAGTATTGATTTAAAAGCTCAAGATAGAGACGACTGGCGAAATCTAACAGAGGCCCTCTTGCGTCATTAGGTATAGGAGATGATGATTCTATATATATATATATATATATATATATATATATATATATATATATATATATATATATATATATATATATATATATCCTTTCACGTTCAGAGGGGGGGAGTTGTCATACCCTGGTTTGAGAGGGTACCCCAAGAGGTACCTTGGCAAACCACACACTCCCAAATTGCAAAACTAACGGATGTAGTTAGGAAAGGGGGAGGGGGTGGGAAGGATTGAATCTGTATTTGTGAGAGTATATCTCTAGATATTTAGCCATAATTTTTGACGGATTACGTACACTATTGTGTGTATATATATATATATATATATATATATATATATATATGTGTGTGTGTGTGTGTGTGTGTGTGTGTGTGTGTTTGTCTATATGTCTAAATGTGAATAATTAGCGCATCTATAAAGTGGCTTTGACCTACTTTAACCCATTTTTCATTATCTGCTTACCTAACATTGTCACTGTTTTGAAAGTACGCTTGTCTTGAACATTTAATTGTCGCACTTCATCTTTTCTGTACTGTACCAACCGTGTGTCACACAATTGTACATAATTCCTTTTGTATATATTATGCTTGTATCTTCGCTCTTCCCTCGCACTAAAACGAACATGAAAATTCATGTTCTGCTGTTTTCCTCTGTAACATTGTCATTTCCTCGAACATGTATTTTCCTGTTGCCTTAAGGTTTTGTATATAAAGGAGAGTGTTCTTTAATATAGTACTCAGTTGATTGCTTCCTGCCTTTGAGTCACAACCTTCCCTCCTTCGTCACATTGGTGACCCCGGAGTGACTCGCTACTCCTGCCTCCCTCCCCCCCAAGCCTATCACCGTTACTATGACGCCGTTAACGCATACCTCCTGCAGCAGTGCTCGCCGTCGCCAGCCGCCCGTATAGCAAAGCTTCTTCAGCTCTCTCAACAACCATTGGGGGACCAAAGAGCTTCGCTCACCCTCGGGAAAAATGACCAGTATTACTCGCCTGCAACCTGCCGCGGACGGCTCTCCTCGTGATGTGAACCCACTTCATGACCTTCAAACCTCCATCAACGCCTCCACTCGTGACGAAGAGGACACCTATTCAACTTCAACCGAAGCTCACGTGAATGCTGTAGGACATACACGCCTATGAATGCCATAGGACATACACGCCTATGAACGCCGTAGGCCTATGAATGCTGTAGGACACGCCTATGAATGCCGTAGGACACACACGCCTATGAATGCCGTAGGACACACTCGCCTATGAATGCCGTAGGACACACTCGCCTATGAATGCCGTAGGACACACACGCCTATGAATGCCGTAGGACACACTCGCCTACCCCGTGACGAGCTGGAGCGGCAACACAGCCACCCATCATCCACCACTCGCTCGCACCCCAACCATCGACTTCTACAGCCACTCACTGCCGCTAATCGGCGCAGTTTTTACTACTACCTTTCCAGATTCAGGGCACCTATTTAACATGTTCAGTATGTCATTTTTAGAGGGGGAGCCATGTACCAACCGTGTGTCACACAATTGTACATAATTCCTTTTGTATATATTATGCTTGTATCTTCGCTCTTCCCTCGCACTAAAACGAACATGAAAATTCATGTCTGCTGTTTTCCTCTGTAACATTGTCATTTCCTCGAACATGTATTTTCCTGTTGCCTTGAGGTTTTGTATATAAAAGAGTGTTCTTTAATATAGTACTCAGTTGATTTCTTCCTGCCTTTGAGTCACAACCTTCTCTCGGCCCGTCACAGTACCTTGAATTTGTATTTAACTTAAATTTGGTTTCAACCAAAGAAAGATAAACTATTATTTTAACCACTTTTCTCATCATTGTGTACATAAACTTGCCATAAAATCTACTCGGTTATGGCTCAGTTAGTTAATTATTTTTTTATAAGTTTACTTATATATACTGTAGGTTTTTTTAACCTGTTGTTCCAACTACCACGCTCTCTCTCTCTCTCTCTCTCTCTCTCTCTCTCTCTCTCTCTCTCTCTCTCTCTCTCTCTCAACTTTGTATTTGCAATCAACAACGCTCTCATTCCTAAAGTCACCTGTGCATTTACACGCAAATATTTTGTGAAAATCTTTTTATCATGTTTCATTCATTTATCTTTGAAATTAATCATGACACATTTAGCTGCCATACTTGATCTCCCTATCCTGATGCTAAAAATAACCTCTCAATAGGCCTTGATCTTCATTCTTACAACGTCTCTACTGTCTTACCAACATTACAAGTCACCTAGTGAGTACCTCTACATATTTCAGACAATTATAATTACTCATTATTGATTTTTGCCGTTCCTGAAAATTTGGCTTTTAATTACCGTGATTACATTCTTCCGTTATTACTAAGAAAATATCATTCTCTCTTCGCTACGAATGTATTGTTTTATCACTGAACACATTAATGCCGTCCTTTTGAGCTGGAGGAAGAGGTTGGGCGACTCAAAAGTCACCTGTTCAGTCGGCACTTGCCATCATCTGGCCATCTTTGACGCGGTCAGTGTTATGCTGATCATGCGTATATATTCAGTCTCTAGGATATTGTATCTGTTTTCTGTTTTGCAGAATTCCTGCAAAACAGAAAACAGATAGTGGTTGCAAATGACGAGAAATCAGATGAAGCCCAGGTAATATCTGGCGTGCCCCAAGGTACGGTATTAGCTGCACTGCTATTTGTTATTATGATCTCAGACATAGACTGTGATGTTGAAAACTCCGTAGTGAGAAGTTTCGCCGATGACACAAGAATAAGTAGAGAAATTACTTGTGATGAAGATAGGAACTCACTACAAAGAGATCTAAACAAAATATATGAATGGGCGGAGATAAATAGGATGGTATTTAACTCCGATAAATTCGAATCAATAAATTATGGAAACAGAGAAGGAATGGTGTATGCATACAAGGGACCTAATAATGAGACAATCACAAACAAGGAAGCAATTAAAGACCTTGGTGTAATTTTAAATAGGAATATGTTATGCAACGACCAAATAGCAACACTGTTGGCTAAATGTAAAGCAAAAATGGGAATGTTATTCAGACACTTTAAAACAAGAAAAGCTGAACACATGATAATGCTTTACAAAACTTATGTGCGTAGTACACTTGAGTACTGCAATGTGATATGGTACCCACACTACCAAAAGGATATTGCGCAAATAGAGAGTGTACAAAGGTCCTATACTGCTAGAATAGAAGAAGTTAAAGACCTTGACTACTGGGAAAGACTGCAATTTTTAAAACTATACAGTCTAGAAAGGAGAAGAGAACGCTACATGATAATACAAGCATGGAAGCAAATAGAAGGAATTGCTGAAAACATCATGGAGCTTAAAATATCAGAAAGAGCAAGCCGAGGTAGATTAATAGTGCCAAAAAGCATTCCAGGTAAACTGAGAAAGGCGCACAGGACATTAATCCACTACGCACCAGCATCGATAATGCAGCGACTATTTAATGTGCTGCCAGCTCATCTAAGAAACATATCAGGAGTGAGCGTAGATGTGTTTAAGAATCAGCTCGATAAATACCTAAGATGCATCCCAGACCATCCAAGACTGGAAGATGCAAAATACACCGGAAGATGCATTAGCAACTCTCTGGTGGATATACGAGGTGCCTCACACTGAGGGACCTGGGGGAACCCAAACAAAAAATAAGGCAATAAGGCAATATAGCACCGCAACATATCCATTGCTTCTGTTACCTATTAACGCTAAGCATCTACACATAATGGAAAGTAAAATATCCATTTGCTTATTTCATCGGCTTTTTTCCTCCAAAGTCTCCGAGAGTTGATGGAATAGCAAGTGCAATACTTGCCTAGTGTGGTGAAGGCGTTTAACTGTATTCATGAATTTAGGATATTTTTCAGGAATTGGCAAACGCAGCGATTGCTCCTTTACAAAAGGGCAAAAGTAAACGAGGCAATAATTTATATAATGTTATACTGAAATAGCAGTAATTTTTTCTTTTCCCTTTTAAGTTTACATTTTTATGATTTCGGTGATGGTAGAATTTTCGTCATTGGTATTTATCCTTTACTAAGTAGGTTTGTTTAAAGAAAATTTATAAACCTATGAATAGCTGTTTTAACTTTGTAATCGTCTTACTAGTCATTTAATTTTATTCATATAATAAGAGGCTGTATCTTTATGTGCTAGTGTGAGCATATTTTGAAACCATATGAGCTTTGTTCATAGTTTAGGAATATAAATTCTAGTAAAACATTAGGATTTCATATCTTTTTGTGATCATCTCAATTGAAACCCTAATTCTGGTTGTTAGCCATAAGCTACTGCGTTCTATTGAGAAGTACAGAGATGCAAGATAATATAATTATAGGCCAAGCCACAAGCCACCCTTGGAGATACTACTGCTGTAAAGTTATTGGGTCATTTAATTGGCCAGATAGTCATATATTGGATCCCTCCCTTGTTAAGGCTCATTTTTTTTTGCCTTCTCATACACAGAATAGTCTGGATTATTCTTTATACATTCTCCTCTTTCCCCCATATACCTGACAACACAAAAAAAAAAAAAAAAAAAAAAATTACTCGACGGTTTAACTACTGCACTTTAGTTGTTCAGTGGCTATTTCCAATGGATAAAGGTACAAGAGAGACTTTAGTAATGGTAAGCAGCTCTTCTAAAAGAAAGACACCCTAAAGTCAAACCATTGTCCTTTAGTCTTGGGTACTAGTGCCATGGTTGTCCACTGCCTTAGGATAGTTCTTTATCTGTTTTCTTATTACCTTCACTACTAGGCTATTTGCCCTATTGGAGCCATTTGGCTTGTATCATCCTGCTTTTCCATACAGAAGCTTGGCTTTAATTTCTGTGTCAAATAAATATAAATTACCATCTACTTTTTATTGCTAAAGAGAGAATATTTAAGATAGTTTAAAACAATCAAAGTGTTTTAGTTTTATAACTGTTATTACTATTTTTATTACGGTGCTATGTACCTTAAAATAGAATGGAGTAACTGAAGATAAATGCTCTAACCTCATATCCTAATCGATCTCCTACACCAGAATATATTTTTAAGGATAATTTTTTTTTTCTCATCAGTATTAATGAAGTAATGGGTGATGAAGAGCTTTGTTTTTGCCCAAGAAGTTTCAAAGTAAGTCAGCTAGGTCTTTACTATGGTTTTTCTTTTAAGGCTACAAACAATATTCTAAGAGCTTTCGTCTGCACCCTCAACGTAAACCTTGGTGCAGCTAACACGTAGTAAATCATAGTTGTGTGTGTGTGTGTGGGAGAGAGAGAGAGAGAGAGAGAGAGAGAGAGAGAGAGAGAGAGAGAGAGATCGTTACATATTCAAGGCTTGAAATAACAGTTTGATATAAGGTTATATATCTAATATATTTATAATTTAGATGTGTTGATATTGAAATTAGCAGTAATACTAATCGGGAAACACATTAACCTTGATAGAGAGTCTTCATGAAATGAATAAATTTTGCCGGTATTGTAAATGTATAAAAATAAGGCCAAGAGAAGACATGTGTCATACCAAAGTCAATGGAAATTAGTAGATAAACAGATAAAAAACTAGAAATATATAGGAGCTGAGAATTGATTATGAGAAATGAAGGCAAATAATGCATTATTAAAGCTTCTCGTAAACCTCATAATTTCCATAATATTCTTGGGAGATTGTTTTAGATTCATCGGTAGGTCTATGGTACTAAAAGTCTCACATCGTAGTTCTTCAATGAATTTTAAATATTTGCTGCCGACAAGTGGTAGACGCATGCAAAAAAATGTTCAGTGATCTAATATTATGAACTAGTATACACGACTCTTAAAAAAGTCTGCGCGCGCGCGCATATTCAATAATTCCTACCCTCCCCATTTTTTAAATACAACACGACAGTTTCGGCAATGTGGGGGAAATGCGCGTATACCTATTTGGGGCACCATCTTTCACCAGGCTATATTTACTCCCTCCTCCTACCCTAGGGACAGGAGAGAGACCGAGTAGTCATACGTTTGGAAATACTGCTTAGTATGACAGGAGCACACACACATACTCACACACACACACACACACACACACACATATATATATATATATATATATATATATATATATATATATATATATATATATATATATATATATATATATATATATATATATATATATATAAACCAGATACTTCCTCTGTATTATATAGGGTGGATTCCCATTTCGGGTAAAATATAGGGGAAACAGAAAAGTACGAGATTTCTTGTCAATCGATTGTTTTGGAAAAAGAATTTGTTATTTGTGTGATTAAAAACACAGGATTGTCTTATCTTTATGAGAGAGGTCTCTGCTTAGCAATCTGCTGATCTGGGGTTGTTTTAGAAAACGAGGTTAAACTTTGATATATTGAGCAATAGATTTATGAAGAGTTTACGACAATTCACTAGTAGGGCCATTCAGTGCTATAAAAAGAAGTATATGGAGTGGAAGGCTTTGTTAGATTCTGTGAAATGTGTTTCACGTAGTAATTGTATTTCAAAGGACTGTCAATCCGGATGATAACTGGTCTTTGTAATTTATTTAACAAGGCTCTCTCTCTCTCTCTCTCTCTCTCTCTCTCTCTCTCTCTCTCTCTCTCTCTCTCTCTCTCTCTCTCTCTCTCTCTCATTAAAAGTTAATGTGACATGAACCAATATTTTGAACTCGCAGGAGAAAACACACGCATATACACATTTAATATTTTTGTTGAAATTGATAAGACATCTTGTATCGCTATGTTTATTATCTAACAGTATATGGAAATACAACCTCTTGTTCATCTATCTTGATATGCACAACGTGAATATCCGAGAAAATAGAATAGATCAGCGACGTCCCCTTCCAAAGAAATTAAGCCCAACCTCTCAACGAAGTTACTCGAGATGTGATTTGGAATTCTGTGAAATACATTTATGTTGATGTAGATAAAATAGGAACGATTGGGGCATTGGTGGCTGCACAAGTTTTTTTTTCTCCGGTTCTAGTATATGTTTGCGAATGAGTTATTTGCATTGATTGTCAGGAGAATGTGGAGTATGTGTATGATGAAATTAGTTTATGCATATGCTTATATTTATGCATTAAAGTATATATATATATATATATATATATATATATATATATATATATATATATATATATATATATATATATATATATATATATCTGTGTGTGTGTGGAGAGAGAGAGAGAGAGAGAGAGAGAGAGAGAGAGAGAGAGAGAGAGAGAGAGAGAGAGAGAGAGATTAGGTATGATCTGTAGCGCTTATACCATTATACTGAAATGTATACAAAAAAAAAAAAGAATATTAAATTTATTGTCCTTCCTGCCGTAGCAGTTTTGTTACCGTTTTGTCTAGTATACGTGTCCAAACAACAACAAAAATGTAAGAAACTTTACGAATATAAGATATCTAAAGTCCGAAGAGCATCATGCTCTATCGCCGCTGGTTGTCCTACCGAGCGCATGTAAATCATTAGCGTGGCAAATGACTACCATCAGGGATCATGTACGCCGCACGGGGTCTTTGTACATCCACGTCATTGAACATCGCAAGTGAGAGCGTCGTGGTTTTTGTTCGCAATGTGAAATTAGTGAGGCCTCGGGTACAGACAAGACGGAAGGCCCGTCTTTACAAGAGGAGTTATGTCTCGACCCTTCCACCCGATCCGTCTTAACCACGGTTCGACACTGATAACACTCGATGGTAAATAATTTCGTGGAATGCCAGCATGAAGAGGAAAGAATTCTGAGCTAGTTCCTCGTCTCACATCCGTTAGACAGGAAAATTGGGAAATGGAGTTAGTTATAAATAACTGTGTATTTCAAACTACATTTTCAGTTTTGCTTTATTGTTGATTATTTTGTTTGCCTTTAATATTCACATTTTGTAATAAAATTATTGATTTAATTGTTTATGAAACCTTTTAAATATAGTTTTATTAAACGCTGATCCAGATATCACGCTTCCAGCAGAAAATAGATGCCATAGCATTTGTTCTAATATTAATTTTATTTTATATCATCTATATCATCAGAATTCAACCTTGTTTTTATTACGTTTGTTGCGGCCTAAACATTAAGAACCTTTAGACTACACATTTAGGTATTTGAAGACAAAGTAACTTAGATGCAATTAATATACAGCATTTTATTTTTCGGCGGCCCCCATTACAAGGAGGACAGCATTAAACAAAATAAAATTCATGTATTCAATAAGACAATTCCTGTCGATAAGGTCATTGATAGCGTCTTTAGTGTTTTTATATCGTACGTCGGTGGAACTATTTCATGCACAAGCTGAGAGAGAGAGAGAGAGAGAGAGAGAGAGAGAGAGAGAGAGAGAGAGAGAGAGAGAGAGAGAGAGAGAGAGAAGTATTGTTATGAATATCTTTATAAAAGTGGACGTAATGAGATACAGTTCTTATTTTTTAAGATATTGGCAATATTTCTCGAGATTGCCGTATGTATATTAGGTTAGAAATCGCAACCCTTGAAACACACCACCGAACGTTTCCCACTGGCCCTATGTCTGCTATCCATTACAGTGATGCCATCATTATGACAACCTCCCCTTTACTAACACATCCAACACAAACACCTTTCCCCTCTCCACAGTTTAGAAAACACATATCACAGTGAGCCAAAATATTAGGTAGCATTCAAACCACGTATCTTGCTAATGATCGTTTTTCGGTTCTTTTGAGTTCCTCAATGTTTCCCTTACTCGATTTCAAGAAGTGAAGAATCCCTTATTTTTCATTACTATTCAACATCTGGTTTCATCCTTTGCCGGTAGTATAAATGAAAGATGAGTTAGACATTTATTAAGTTATGTTTTTCTCCTAACTAAATGTGCACTTTGCATATCCTGAGTGGTGTGAAAAAAAACTTTTTTTCTCAGCTATCAGATACGACTGTTAGTCATTCTTGGTTATTAATGTGGGGGCAATAAGTCTTCAATATAAAGCTTACTGGTTGACCTTATTCGACTTTCGAGTTTCCCAATCATACATGTATACATGTATCTGACATATATTGTATACGATACATAAGTACAGTATATGCATATATCTCCATTTATGTGTGGCTTTATACATTCACACACACACAAATATATATATATATATATATATATATATATATATATATATATATATATATATATATATATATATATATATATATGTGTGTGTGTGTGTGTATACATATATACATATATATGTGTATATATAACGTATGTATGTTGTATATATAACGTATGTATGTATGTACACACACACACACACACACACACATATATATATATATATATATATATATATATATATATATATATATATATATATATATATATACATATATGTGTGTGTATACATATATTTATATATATATACATATATATATATATATATATATATATATATATATATATATATATATATATATATAGTGGTCTATAAGTCAAATTATATATTATGTTTTTGTGTGTGTGTGTATATATATATATATATATATATATATATATATATATATATATATATATATATATATATATATATGTGTGTGTGTGTGTGTATGTATATATATATATATATATATATATATATATATATATATATATATATATATATATATATATATATATATAAAGTATATATACATCCCTTTCTGAGTGGGGATACCTTAACGTAGTGAAAGGGTTTGTGCATCGCCATGATCTGCAAAGTTGTAGTAGTCATGGCCACCCATACTAGGTTGATTTGCTGTAAGCGATCAGACAAGTTTCCCATCATCAGCAGTCTGGAGTGGTCAGCTTGGTGATGAAAACTGGTCAAACCCCAGACATACATAAGGACATGTCTGTAGATCTTATACAGATATGCATATGTATATGAACATACATATTATGTATATACTTATATTCATATATACATATATTTATATATATATATATTTATATATATATATATATATATATATATATATATATATATATATATATTTAAACATGAATTATATTGGGTATTGTAAATATGAAAGTCAAAACGCTTAAGTTTGAAACCGAATAGAATTAAAAAAAAATGGGAAACCCTGTCATAGCTGGCAAAAACACAAAAACTCTACGGTGGGTGTAAACGTAATCCGTTTCTGTTTACTAGGTGTTCTATTTCCCATGGCTGAAGCATTTCAAGATTTTGATATTTTTTCTTAGAAAAACTCCAAAATCCCTTTGACTGGGGAAAAAAAGTCCAAAGGTTGTGGTGGTTTACAAATTTTAAGAGTTCGACTGCAAAATAAGTAACGATATATAAAATCTAAATAGGAACTGGCCACCTCGGAGGATAATCGGTTTGCCATTTCACGTCAGAATTGAAAGAAAAAAAAAGCGGGAGGGATGAAATTTGTTCCATTATTTTCATTTGTTATGCGAATAAATTTACTCTCCGTATTTTGTTTAAAAAAAAAAACCAAACCTCTCCGTGTCACATAGCAATCCGACACGAAATCATAAAATAGGAAACTTGACAAGCATTGTTCAGTGAACGTTTTTACAATTTTAGTGTCACCTGTTTACAAGGAGTCAATAAGGAAGGGAAGTGTAACGTACTACTTTTATACACAAGAACAAAGAAAAGGGGGAGAAACCCCAAGATAAAAGAGTGTGCAACAGAACAAAGAATTTAGAGTGAAAATACCTTTTAGAGATTTTGAAAGAGAGCATTCAATATAACAGAGAAAAAGGCGAAATGCGGAAGCTAAAGCTAGGAAAAGTGATGATTGATTATTAATCATCAATTTACATACCAGAAGAGTGAGTTGCTAGAAATGAAAGGAATGAAAACAATAAATATATAAGTATGGAGAAAAATCAATGATATTGAGTATAATAGTTAATAAAGAAAATGATAATTAAAAATTAAAGAAATAATCAAAACCAAAGAAAATTATAAAAAAAAGTCCTTCAGCAAAGAGAGACAATAGCGAGTACATAGTTTTAGCAAATAGGAATGAAGAGGTGTATAAGTAATCGTTAAATAAAGCCAGATAAGATGTCGAAGTCAAAAGCCTCAGAAAAGAGTCGTATGATAAATGGGAGGAAGGTAATGGAGAGAAAGGAAAGATTGAGAAACGCAAAAAGAAAAAAAATCAGACAATATAAACGTATCAGATGAGTCATAATGATGATAGGACACGTGAAATTCTTATACATGAGAAACGCAGCTTCAATTTCAACAAGTTATAATTTTTATTAGTATGAAATACAATTTCACTGAAAATAATTTACAGGGATAAGTAGTATTGTCGTTATCCTTATAAATGATTTTTGTAACCTTGGAAGAAAGGAAACTCGTTTGTATGACAGCATAGTTCTTCAAACTATTGTAAAAGTTTCAGACATTTTTATACCAAAGTTGTTCGTGTTTTGTTAGAACAAAATAAGGCGAAAGTAGGCAAAGTCATTTTCAGCCATTTCACTAGTTCAAGTGCCACACGTTTGGTATAAAGTCGGGTATAAAGTGAAGGTATCATGGCAGGGCAACAATGGAGACGTCACGCGAAGTCTTAAATTATCGATAACATAATGATGTTGTCAATATATCTGGAGTGGGTTGGGGAGCGAGAACGACGTAGATAAGAATCGAAAACACCCTTGTCGAAGATAATCTAAACTCATCAATATAAAAGAGCATTAACCAACCACGAACACTGCTCTCAGCCCGTTTTCTCCAGGGTCATTACTCATTCCCGTTTTCTTTGTTTTTTTTTAAAGCCGTGACTCTTGATGTTTAGTTACAAGGCTGTCGGATGCCATTGATGGTGCCTTTGTGTAACGCATTTGAGGGCATTATTAGAGTCCGCGTCATCAATCCCCACCCCCCGGGGTTTTCTTGGGTTCTATGCTTAGGGGAAAAAACCCAGTAAGAAAGTAATGAGACGTAGGAAAAAACGGAGGTTTAGCTTGTGTTCTCAGTAAACCGAGCTAATATGTTGTTGTAAACAGTGTTGTTTATCTATTCACTCCCTTTACTCGTGGTTTGGGAACAACGCAGTGATTTTGGTATAAAGAATAATTTTTTGAAAAAGAAAAAATATTTTCCTGCTCTTTTTAGGACAAAAAAACATTTACATAGCTTCATCATAAATGTATTATTTTTATTTAATATATTTTTTATTTATGAATATATTGAAGTTTTGCATTTGAAAGAAAAAAAATAAAGTCAAGAAAATGAAACGTACATTTTTAAGATAATATTTTCCCCTGAGAAAATATTGAGATTCCTTAGTAACACACTTCTTTAGCAATAAATTTAGTGTAGCACAATAACAGTGTCAACGAGCAATGTGGCACGTTTGACAGGCATCAGTGGAGGATTACCTTCAAAATTTTTGCCCTTTACTCCAAGTAACATAAGACTTAAGGGGTCCGACGCCTTAGCGAGACAGGGCCACTCGGAGAATATATTGCCTGGCACTCCCTACATAGGTTAAACTTTAAGGACGAAAATCTCGAAGCCTTTTGAAATATTTTGGCAATTGTTGGTAGTATCCGACAGGACAGAGTCGTCCTATATTCGTGACCCCCTATAATTCCCCCCACCCCATGCCCTCAATCTCACGCCACGCTATCCTTTAGTTGTATTAACTAGAGCCACAAGAACCAAGGAATACTTAGCATACCGGCCACCTGTGGGCCTTAAGGCAACCCTCTCTAAAATGACTGCTTATTTTTGGAACTTATTTCAGGACACAGTGGATATGAGATGGGTGGGTTCTTCGATGCAAAGGAGGGGCTTCTTGTACAGACGGCGAACACGTAGGTGAGGACAAGGACGAGGAGTTAAGGGTAGGGACCAAGGGTTTAGGGACTAAGGGAAAAGAAGAGAAGGACAGATTTGTAGCCCCCAGAGGTCTCGGGGGCAAAGATGCGTCTGTCTTTTGAAAGTTGTTGAAAAAGAGGCGATGGGGAAAGCTGATGGATATGGCTTTCTAGTTGGGGAAGGTGATGTAGATGAGTTTCTGTAAAAGGCGCGATGAAGGCAGGAGGCTGAAATTGTGGGCGGGACCCAGGGAAGAGGGAATGTCCACAGGAGACAAGAGAGAGAGAAAGAAAGATGGATATGTAACCGATACAAGGGGGTAGAAACAGGAGGTAGCTCTAGGTTTGCAGACGGTGAGGGGAAAAGAAAGATTTGTAGGACTAAGAGTGATTTGTTGAAGAAAGCCGAGAAGTAAAAATGAAATGCTTTAGGGGGAAATTTAACCGGATTCTTTGCTTTCGAAAGGAAATTTATAGAATTTCACTGAAAAGGGAAGAAAAATTCCTAGAATAGATATCAGCGATGTGGTTACGGTATAGCTTTCATTAATCATAGCAAATGATTCATGGGGAAAGTGTGTGTAATGTAAGAATATAGGTTATAGAACTCAGTAACGTGTTTCATGTTTAAAACATTCTAATCAAAGCCTTTAACTTTGTTCCAATTATATACGTATGCATTTGTTTTCTTACCTTAGGTGTTAATGTTAATTGAAGTTATAATATGGTCCCTTAGAATCTGTCATTTGATTGTCGTGTCTGACATATGAAAATATCTCCTTACCAATTCATATAAATCTATACTTTACAAAAAATAGAACTTATTATCGTTTCACGTTTCGTGTCCCGTTTTTAGTTCCATTTTACTGTGGCTGGCGACATCTAGAAATACTCTAATTTTGATAAATGGTAGAACGATAGGTTTTGCCGTCAAGTTTGTTGAAGTAATTCTCGTTCAATGATGCCTATGTAAATAAGCGCAGTGACAGGAGTATTCACACACACATACTAAAACTAGCAAATAGATTGGCCTAACGGAATAGCATGAGCCAAACACGCATCCCGCTCAAATTGTTAGATAGATATATGTATAGGTTATGTGGGCAACAAATACACATACACCAAGCTTTTCTGTTGCAGGGAAGACATTCATTGTGGAGAACTTATGGACCGATACTCGTACTTATTTCCGTGTTTTATTTACTATAGTGGACAATTTCAGTTACCGTGAAATAAGAAAACATTATGAAGTAGAAATATTTCTACTCTTGAAATTGCTTAAGTTTTCTTGTGTTATAAAGACTATAAAGCCATTCCCATCTGTTGTAGCTAGATAAGATACGGCTTATTAGTTCATTTCACTCCGAATATTTATGTCAACCAATGTTCGTTCGGCATTTTTTTCCTGATCATTCTCCTATGTATGTAAAGATCTCTTATGTTAAAAAAATTGATAGATATTTCTTTAAGTTAAAATCAGTCCGAAAATAAATGAAAAAGGTTTTCTCAAAGGCTGACTTTATAGTTTTTTTTTTTTTTTTTTTTTTTTTTTTTTTTTTTTTTTTTTCATTTTACAACGTATCTTTCCTCATTCTATCACTGAGTGAGGCTATGTTTCCGGTGGGTGTTTTAATCGCTTTCTCATCGTCTTCTGGACTATGGCAGATTTTTATTAAATTTCCTTGGAAATGTTACTTTGAGTCAAAGACAAATCTCATTAATTTCGATGATGAAAACTATTAGGATCCCGTTCAAAACAGCAATCACAATTATAACAAGAATCCTCTGTTTGTTGCTAGGTTGGCTAGGGTACCAGCCTCCCATTGAGATACCACTGCTAGAGTGTTATAAGGTCCATTGACGGGCCATACAGTACTACATTGGATCCTTCTCTTTGGTTACGGTTCATTTCCCCTTTGCCTACACATACACCGAATAGTCGGTCCTAGTATTTACATATTCTCTTCTGTCTTCATACACCTGACAACACCGAGATTACCGAACAATTCTTTTTTGCTTAAGGGGTTAACTACTGAAATGTAATTGTTCAGTGACCAGTTTCCTCTTGGTAAGGGTTGAAGAGACTCTTTAGCTGGAATAGGCAGCTCTTATAGGCGGATACTTCAAAATCAAACCCTTGTTCTCTAGTCTTGGGTAGTGCCATAGCCTCTGTACCATGGTCTTCCACTCTCTTGGGTTAGAGTTCTCTTGCTTGAGGGTACATTCGGGCACACTATTCTATCTTATTTCTCTTCTTGTTCTGTTAAAGTTTTTATAGATTATATAGAAAATATTTATTTTAATGGTACTGTTCTTATATTGTTTTATTTTTCCTTGTTTCCTTCCCTTACTGGGCTATTTTCCCTGTTGGAACCCTGGGCTTATAGCATCCTGCTTTTCCTACTAGGGTTGTACCTTAGCAAGTAATAATAATAATGATGATAAATAGGAATAGATCGTGTGTTCTATAAAACTTTCACAAATGAATCATCCTCTTATGTCAACACTGACCTTTAAACCACTCGTCTTCATCTAATACCCTTTTCGGTCCCTCAATATTTAAACTATTCTCTTCAATCCCTGTTTCACTGTATCTGTTCTACACTAAAGCACAGGTAAAAGGTAGAGCATTCATGGAAGCTAGGAATATGGTGTAAAAGAATGATAATATGGATGGGATGAAACTGAAAGTAGTAAATTTGCAGAGGTATCTTAACGTAAAGGAAGCAAGTTATATGGTGAGAGAAGATATTCATAGTAGAATAAGTGAAACGAAGTTCCCAGTATACTTGTAAACATTTTAGGAGTGTTAGTCAAATCCAAAGTTTACTTGTATGAAAGGATTGTTGAGCCAACTCTTCTATGAGGCAGCAAAGTGTGGGGATTTTGAATGTAAACGAAAGATAAAATTGATAAATGGAAAAATACCTATAAAGAGATGGAAATGATAATATAGGCAAAAATAAATAATTAAATTGTTTCGAGATGGTTTAGTCTGGTGAAGAAAATGGAAGACAATATGTTGGTGGAAAAATAGTGAAATTCTTAACATTTGGGAGATAGGAGGAGAGATTCGCGTAACAATTGCTGACTGAATAATATTGCTTGGAAGAGATACTGGAACTTAAAACCTTGATATTCAAGAAACAAGCAAGTGCGAAAAAGATGGAGAAGCGTAATAAAGAAGCATGACACGCTGCCAAGTAACTTTTAGCTATACTCGTAATAAGTTAATAATATTAGGGGAAAAGTGGAATATTTGTATATATATATATATATATATATATATATATATATATATATATATATATATATATATATGTGTGTGTGTGTGTGTGTGTGTGTGTGTGTGTGTGTGTCAGCTTGATGTTGCAGTCATTCCTAAAACCTATAGGTACATCGAAGGGGTGAATTACCTAGTATTGGGTAATTGCTCGTTGTAATTGAGGAAACTCGTGCTGTGGAGGAATGTACCGTTAATTATAAAATTCCTGTTCAAGACATGTCGGATATGCAATACAAAGATTTTACTTACGTGATTCGTTTGTCAGTTAATATTCAAGGAATTCTATATTATTAATCAATTGCTTGACAATCCATTAAAAATACAGGTTATGTTTGCGTCTGGTTCAAAAATGGGAAATGTTGATTTCGGAAAGAGCAAAAAGTTAGTAGCCCTGAGAAACTTAATTGAGCCGGAATAATAACCTCACACGGGACTGCAAATTCCTCAAGACCAGGCCTTGGCTGCACCATGACTAATGTAGGTAATGATGAATGTCGACCTAATTGCTAACGTCACGAACTTATATTAGTGTAGAAGCAACAATTCAATGCCAATTTAGCAGAGACTTTACCTATAATAATTATTATATTTATTTGTGAATTACCACTCGCATTGGATTCTGTTTAATATGGAATATGGCAATTTTGTTGAGGGAATTTGTTAACAATAAAAGGAAGCATTTATGTCAGAATAGTTGTCTGAGTATTCTTTTTTTTTAAACTCGGAAGCAATTTAAATGTTAATTATACCGGAATAGTTCAAAGGAAACTTCCTAAATTTGCAGATGTAGAACTTGTGTTAAAAATGGTAATCTGGAAAATTACCTGAAAATCGCAAAACGGATCACCTTGCATAGATAAATGAAAAATTAAGTGGCAATGGCCTATATCTGGAGAAAAGTAATGAGAAATTCGATCCACAAAAATAAGAAACATGTCTGGTGAGAGTAAATCTCGGAAGTACACCGAGGAGCAAAATGCCCTAATCCCAAGAGATTTTTTTTCTTTTTTTTCTTAATGTCCCATCTCTTTCACGCGACCAGGACACGACATCGTAATGAGCGGTTGCGTCTCCGTTCTGTCCTGTTAATAGAGACTATCGTGGGAAACGCGGCTGCCTTTTGGAAGCTTTGCTAATCACTAGTTAAGTCCTGGTAATTAGCTCGGCTGTATAATCACCAAACAGAGCACCGACTAATCGTCATTAAGATATGAACCCAACATTAGACTGTCGGCTACGGGGTCTGTTTAGCTTCACTTGGGTTACATACTTCTTCCGTTGCACATTATGGGGTGATGGTATGTGTCCCCAATATTTTTTTTCTGGGTTTGGTTAAATCACTCTTATGAGGAAATACTGTAAAAATAATAACAAACTAATTCTCGGGAATAGCCAGCGTAATAGCTGCCTTTGCGTAAAGATGCTAGGAATGTCATATTGGTGTCCTTACAATTAATGTAAGCTAATATTTAGACGTTTCAGTAATACCTTTGGTTATTGTGCTGTTACATGCAATCTATTATATGCGGAACTATAGGTGATCGTTCATCTACTTTACAAAAGGGCTGTTAGCGTAATTGAAAGTTGGTGATTGCAGGTGTTTTTTTTAACGTAGTTCATGAGAATATCACAGGAAAATAAATAAGAAGAAATAGGAAACAAATTGAACTTTGCGTTTTCAAAAGGATTGAGTGTTTTCCAAAAGGAAAATTAAAAGGTTTGCAGTATATATAATACGAAAACTTCCATAGTTGTTATGTATGACTGCTGTTTTTATTACAAAATGTGTTGCACATATTGTTTACTTAATTTTTTACGAATTAGATATATAATGATGAGTCACTTGGGGTTTCTAAAATATGATTTTTTTTTAACTCGTCCCATATTCAACTTCATGTAATTACAATTTAAGCCGTGTTAAACAGCCCTAACATTGCATTGAATTCATTTCAGATTTCAACTTCTAATTGCATTTATAGATTATCTCTTACTGTTTTCTATTAATTCATGGTATACTGAATCCTTTCACGTATTCTAAGAAATTATCCTGCTATAGACCAGGAAATTATTCAGCTGATGTCATTTCAAGGATTACCGATAACACTCTCTCTCTCTCTCTCTCTCTCTCTCTCTCTCTCTCTCTCTCTCTCTCTCTCTCTCTCTCTCTCTCTCTCTCTCATCTGGGTAAAGATAAATTTTGTTCACATTACTCTAGTAAAAGACATGTTTACATAAACGAGGACGCAATACAATAATCTTCAGTATTTCTTAACGTTGATCTAATTAAGATACTTAGCTTTCAGCAGTAAAGAAGCACACACATGCAGGCAGACCCAAGAAAATATTAGCATATTTTTGGAGGAATGTGCTAGAACTCACTTTGTCTTCGCTTCAAAGAGGCATTGGATAAATTCGTGCAATTTTGTCCTCAGAAGTTTTGAAGAAACTTCCCTGTGACGCTTTACTTAAGCAATTGAAACTTAGTCCATTAAATTTCATGGTAAGCATTAAAGATTTCAGACGCCTTTTATCAAAGGCTTCAGAAATTTTGGTATACGATCGCTCGAGAATTTTTGAAAAATTGTGATTGTTGAAGGATGGGGTGAAGGAGATGGGAAAGATGCATTAGTTTCGATCGGGATTTAGTATATATCGGTAGTGTTTAACTGTAGTACATACTCTTTCCCCTGTAATGGAGTGTTATATACTACTGGATGTCGAGTGCAGTATTTTGTCAAATGGAATTGTGGCGGTGAAATAGAGACGTCGCCGACTCACGCACTATTCATTGGGAGATCGAGCCCCGCTCAAGGCCGATAGTTTTCAGTAGTGTCCGCAACCTCACCATCAATGTGAGCTGACCATTGCCTGGTCCCTCCTGGTATTAGCTTCGGTGGAAAAGGTCCTGAGTGGAGATCATATATTTATATAATTATGTTATTATTATTATTATGTCTCGAACTGTCGACCTAACTACGCCATGAGTCCTCGCTGCTGGGAGGAAGGGCGATGGTGGCTGGTACAAAACTAATACACAATACGGGGGTCTACACGATGACAGGCAAGGCAGCCGGTCGGGACTACGGTCCACCCCAAAAGCCAAAGCAAAGTCCTTCAAAAGAAGGCAACCGTGTTACCCCTTACGAATGGGAAAAAAGCACGCTAATAGACGACGATTTATTATTATTATTATTATTATTATTATTATTATTATTATTATTATTATTATTATTATTATTATTATTATTATCGTTGTTGTTGTTGGTGGTGGTGTTGTTGTTACTGTAGTTGGTGTTATTAACAGATGCGCCTAAGAACTTAAACAGAATTGAATATTCATAGTTTCCAGTTCCTCACGTAAATCTTCTTACATAATTATAATATTCTGTACAACCTACACATAGTGGTAACATGATAAAATAACTTTAAAATTCCTGTAGACACAGTCTTACAGATAGAAATTGAATTGTGATGAAAATTTAATATTGCATACATATTCATATAAGAAAAATTATATTGAATGGTATATGATTTATTACAGTTCCTCTTAGGTAGTCAAGCTGTATTTGATTTCGCTCTTCGGTCATTCAACTTTACTTTGCAAGCAATTATATTAGTTAGCTGGGTGTTAAATATCAGAAAAATGTTGCGATGCATTTAGATTCTAGGCAGAAATGATATGTTGAAATTAGAATCATACTTTGATTATTTCAGATTTCATGTAAAGGTTGAAGTTTTATTATATTTCAAAGTATTAATGTCTTTTTTTCACTCACATAAGGGCTTTCGCCTTGGCATATAGGAAATTTAGTTTAACGAATATTTATTACTTTGCAAACGAACCTTCAGTTTGTTAATCGTCATGAATTACTTTAGATGAGGATGCCAAAAAACTCTAAATTAATCATTCAATCAATCAGATTGTTAAAGTATTTCAGAAAACACTAATGATTATTCAATGTTGACATCATATACATTTGCAGTTTTTTTTTTTATTCACAAATAATTGATATGTGATTTTGTACATAAAAAATAGGTTTGTGAAAGGACGTACAATGAGACTTTCTACCTACGGATCGATTCTACAATCAGGGATATTCTCCATCATTTTAGGTTTCCATTTATTGTTTCCTTTTAAAGAGGCATCCTTCGATGAATGAAGTTAATTAAAGTGAATAACGTCTCCAGGCATAATTCTTAATGTTATGGTAACCAGGAAATTTAAAATAGTGAATTCCTATTTCGTTTATTCACCCAGTCTCATATTATTATAAGCTTCCCGGGAGGAAGAACAGGGTTATAAATTTTGAAGTTCCTTGATTTATCATCTTATGCTATGTATTGATTCTCTAAAGGTTTATGTAATGGTGCTTTGCTCAGTGTTGTGTTAAAAAAAATCTCTGATTACCTCATTATGACATATACAACAGAAGAAGTTCGACTGATTTGAAAACATTGCTTACGAATTGGATTGTTGAAGCAACTTCAATGGTATATTAATTTACAATTCACATTTCTTTATTTTGAGAGATTGCTATGAATTCTGATAGATAATAAACTAGAATCGACGTAATAGTTATTGCTTCTAATAATTCCATTTATGTGGTAGCCATTATTGGAGTTTTATTATTATTATTATTATTACTAACCAAGCTACAACCCTAGTTGGATATGAAAGATGATCTAAAGTCCAAGGGCTCCAACAGTAAAAAAAAGGCCCACTGAGGGAAGGAAACAAGGAAATAAATAAACGATATAAGAAGTAATGAAAAAAAAATAGAATAAAATATTTTAAAAACATTAACAACATTAAAACAGATAATTCATATATACTGTAGACTTATTATGTAGGGAAATGAGCAGAAGAGAGTTTCTTTGAAATAGCATAACTAATATTGAAATTATATTTCGTTGTTGAATACAATTTGCAAAAGAAATATCATCCCTTTGCAGTCTAACCTACATGCGCCCAGGTGAAGTAAATCCGCAGCAAAGATTGATTGCAGTTTTCCTAATGAAAGCGAAAAAAGTTGATTATCACGATTTTAAGGTATCTAATCCTCAATAGAAATGGGGAATATCATTAGTGTAATTATGTGTTTGTGCAAAGTCCCTCATTGATGCTTTCGAATGTTTTTCCTTTGGGTAGCTGGTGTATTTTTTACATTACATAATTCACTAGTCAGTGTTTTTTTAGTAATGTTAATTATTACATTTATTTGGTTTAAACTTGATGAATTAAGTTGGGAATGGCTTATGATTGTGTGCGCGTTTTAATGTATTTGGCCTTATGGCGTTTCTATTATTATTTCAATTCCTGATTTTTCTTATATGATTTACAGTATATTCAGTTTATTGGTTATGTTGAATGCACTATTATTATTATTATTATTATTATTATTATTATTATTATTATTATTATTATTATTATTATTATTATTATTATTATTTACTACTACTACTACTACTACTACTACTACTACTACTACTACTACTAGCTAAGCTACAACCCTAGTTGGAAAACCAGGATGCTATAAGCCCAAAGGCTCAAACAGGAAAAAATAGCCCAGTGAGGAAGGGAAACAAGGATATAAATAAACTAGATGAAAAGTAATAAACAGTTAGAACAGAACATTTTAAGAAGAGCAACATTAAAATAAATCTTTCATATATAAACTATAATAGGAGACGTATGTCAGCCTGTTCAACATTAAAACATTTGCTGCATGTATGAAATTTTGAATTCCTTCTGCTTCAACTACCCCTGAAGATCTGAATATAAAGGATAGTCAGAATTATGAAAGGTCTTATGCAACATGCATAACAAACTAATGAATGACGGTGCTAAAGATCAATATCCAGACCAGGAATATGAAATTTAATAGTAATATATTGTCTTGTGTGTTCCTGTTCTTGGAACATTTGCATCAGCATTTTTTAAAAAAGGTTCCTCCAATATTTGCCTAGGTTGTTTTATCGTTTATTTTTCTTAGCTGGGCAAAGGGTGAACCATGTAGCTCACATTGTATATTTAGCCATCTCAGGTGCAGAAGAGTGGGAAGAGGAAGACTGAAATCGTTGGGAAAGGATACGTTAAGTACGTTCATTAAAATTTTTTTTACATGTTTTGCCTTCTGTAGCCCCGTCAGATGGAAAACCTGGAAATAAACAATAAAAGGAAAAGGCTCGTTTTAAACAGTACGAAAGGTTGTTAAAGGTAGGGAAAAAACAAGTAAAACAATCCAAAATCTGGCTGTAAAGAAATTAACCAATTACCGACTTGTGGTGTATTAGAACAGCTAGTTTTCGTAGAGAATGCCACTGAAATAATACCTAAAAAACAAGCGCTAGGTTCCTTGCCACAGGGAAATATAAGATCTGAATAACAAGAAAATTTGAGGAGCTTGATCAGGGAAATTTACCTTCTAATCACATTGAGGGAGAACCGAGGCAAAATGAAATCCAACCGGTGTAAATGAACATAACCCTCCTCCCTAATAAAAGGGTCAATAATTACAGTGCTGCGAATAAATTTTTAGTTGAAGGTTTCAATTAATATAAGCGCCTAAGATGTTAATAAAAGCGAAAGGTTGTTTTCTTGACACCAAAATGGTTTAGAAAACTGATGAAAGAGAACGTGGTCTTCCACTGTCTTGGGTTAGAGTTCTCTTGCTTTAGGGTACACTCGGGTACACCCTTCTATCTTATTTCTCTCCCTCTTGGTTTGTTGTAGTTTTTATAGTTTATATAGAAAATATCTATTTTAATGTTGTTACTGTTCTTAAGATATTATAGAGCAGCGAGAGAGATTGAGTATCAAAACGAAAAGAGGAAGGAAATTAACAGAAGGAGTAAATATGGAGATCTGAATCATTGTGAGAAATATTAGTAAAAGGAGAAGCGGATTGGAGAAAGTAAAAAGGGGAGGGAGTGTCAGTGCGTCAAAATTATATTTTTAAAGGATTTAGATTAATTTAGGCCATGCAGTATTCGTTTTTATACTACATTTGTCTGAGTTTTGATTCAAGTTTCTTATAGTATTTTTTATGTACTATAGATCTGTACAAAATATGTATCCTACTAGTATTCTTTTCCACCAAAAGGATTTTTTTGTGGTATGGTTATTTTTTTACTGTTTGAGCTGAAATCCTTAGTCCTAGGGGTATTAGATTCAGGACGACGTTTTATAGAAATTATAGGCACTGGGTAAAATAAACAGGAATTGAGACAAATCTATTGGAAAATCAGTGTAAAGAAAGTAGTTCCATACTAGGTTTTTGCAAGAATTGGTGTCAGTCATTCAAGTTTCATCCTTAATTGTTTAAACTATCAAAGTCTGTAAATAAAAGAAAACTTTACCGACAACATGGTTTAATGTCGTTGATGAAATCATATCCGATTACATTAGGGATTTACTAAGTAGTGAATCGGCTGATCCAGTGACTCCATTTTTCAAAGATTTCTGCCAAGAGTCATATTTATGGGGCATTTGCTAGCATTAATCTAAGCAACGTAAAATATACAGCTGACGTAAAATATTTTCACCTGATTGGAATGTAGCCAATTGAGCCTGGCCGGCGTCGTAATGCATTATAGTCTTTTCTGCGAAACCTAATTCAACCAATTTTATTTTTAAGCGATTCAGTCAACCGTCACACGCATCTAAAGTATATCTTATCTTAAAGGGAACGTGGAAGTACGTGCTATTTATCATTTGTCTAATTCTAGTTTTGATATGAGAGACTTATTTGATAGATAACACTATCCGAAACTTTTTTCAGACTGATAGAAGAAACTTTTATTAAAGCTGTATTGTAATGATGGGTATTCTCACAGCATTGCTGTATCAGATGGGGTTATGAGTTATACTCCCTCGGCTCCCATATAACCAACGACAACTTGGCATATTAAAATTGAAGTCGTCAGGTTTCAGTTCCGGTTTCATCAAAATAGTTGCTCACCAGAACGTCAGCCTGGAAGCTCAACTCCCCGCTGTGGTGCCCAACCACAGCAGTGGTTTCCCCAGTAAACAGCTTAAACTCACAGTCCCGTGCTGGGATCGATCGGTTGCCATGCGAATGCTAGGCGAACACGTTACCACTGTATTGGCCAGGAGGCTATTATTAATTTATTGTATCTGTAGTACTTACGTGTGTGTGCATTGAACATAAAAAGTTGAATTGACACTGTTGGCACAACTGTCAGTGAAGTAATAATCAACGTCTGCTAGATCGACCAAATAGTTTCCAATTTCTCACTCAGATTCGACATACCCTAGGTAATCTGATGAAATTTATATGATTTACAATATAGTTTCAGGGGTTGACGTGTAGCGTACATGGTTTCCCAGGGTAACGTTATCACGAAGGATCAAAGGGTTAAAGAACCTGCGTACGTTTTGTATGATTGGTTACATGATTATGAAATATAACTTCCATCAAAAAGAAACCACCCTGACGCTGTTACTACAATTTCATTATAATATCTTGCATCCTTCATGGCTTTCTTAGACGGCTACCAAACACACACTAAATACTTTTAGTTTCGTTTGGTGATAGATTCATTGCTCCATTCTCAACACAAAGAATAAATTATGCAACTGAAGGTTATTCAACTATCACAAATCGTAGCCAGGGCAGTGGAGAGGATTGGGACTATAAGTATTATTTCTTCAAGGGCATGTTAAAACTGGAGAGAAGAAATTCTGTAGTCACTTACATTAGTAAAAGGACATTAGACGTGTATACACGTCTAATGTGCTTTTGCTAATGTAAGTGACTAGAGAATTTTATCTCTCCAGTTAACATGTCCTTAAATAAATAATAGTTTCAGCTCTCTCTCTCTCTCTCTCTCTCTCTCTCTCTCTCTCTCTCTCTCTCTCTCTCTCTCTCTCTCTCTCTCTCTGTATATATATATATATATATATATATATATATATATATATATATATATATATATATATATATATATATATATATATATATATATATATATATATATATATATATAAATATATATATATATATATATAAGAAGTTACATATAGATGAAGTGTGTGTTTGTGGGTTAAATATATATATATATATATATATATATATATATATATATATATATATATATATATATATATATATATATATATATATATGGGTGTGTGTATATAGTGTGTGCCTGTGATTTACGTACGTACATGCACATATTTATATATGCACACTCACACACACACACACACACATATATATATATATATATATATATATATATATATATATATATATATATATATATATATATATATATATATATGTGTGTGTGTGTGTGTGTATGTATGTATATATGTATATATTTAACTGTGTGTGCTTGTGATTGAATGGCCTCATTTATATAATTTACTGTACGGATTGAAATCAAACGAGAGAGAGAGAGAGAGAGAGAGAGAGAGAGAGAGAGAGAGAGAGAGAGAGAGAGAGAGAGAGAGAGGGGGGGGTGTCAATCTACGCTTTAATCTACGTTGAAGCCAATTTTTTTCAGAAATTAAGTAATGAAAAAGAAATTAGCTGCTATTAGTGTAATTATCGAGGCCGTTTGAAGGCAGCCGCTGAGCAAAAAGTAATCCCTGAGCACGAAGACATTCCTTTGAACTTCTGAGTGTTTGCTTGTCTTAATCAATAATCTTCATTTGTAGTCTTTTAGTCTATTCTTCCTGCAGCCTTCGCCTTGGCTGTTCGTGTACTCTGTCCATTACCTCTTGAAGTGATCGTTTTTTTTTTTTTTTTTTTTTATAATTCATGCCCCGTTTTTATCTCCATGTTCTCTTTCCAGTATTCTTTATATTAGCACCAATTAGGACATTCATTATTGAATGGAGTTTCTTGTATTTATTCCCAAGGACTCAATCTCCTGTTTTTATGGGATTTCTCTTCTCCTTGCATTTCCCCACAAATGCTAAATGTACTTCCATTGTAATAAAGTAGATCATTAAATTGTTTTTTTATTATAAGGAAAGCGAGAATAGGAAAGAAAAAAACATATTCGTGAAATTCTTTTAAATCACCATACGATGAGGAAAATGAAGAGTTGATGAGTATTATGCTTAACCGTTTTTCTCCTTATATATGACAGTTATGTTTATGTTCATGGAAAGTTTAATGCATTATAACTGTATCTAAACACTGGTTTTGCTCCTTAGACATATGGAAGTGTAAAGCATTGTGCGGAAATTCTTGATATGTGACACAGCATAACATCTTAGAGCTTACATTCCTGTAATTTTCACACCCCATTCTCTCTCGCTCTCTCTCTCTCTGTCATATTATCCATACATGCTTCTTTTCAGTAACTGGATCATTTTTGAGTTTTATCGAGACGTCCTTTTGCAATTCCCATTGTGGCATCCCATCGTTGATATTCATCTTTATTGCTTCCAAAATTGAAAATGAGTATTGCCAGCCCCAGAAGCTGTTTGGTAGATGCCTTAACCTTAAGAAGATTTACCTTTTTCATAGTCGATTTCAGAAAAGTGTCCATAACTATACAGTAAATCGAACAGAGTCAAAAAGGGCTTGCTTCCCGTAAATGTAACACGCTTTTTTTTTTTTGCTTCCTTGGAAGTGATATCCAATAAGTTACCACTGTTTTTTTTTCAATATGAATTCTCATCTTTCAGATAAGAACACTTATTATCGCTTTATCGCTGCCCAAGCATGTCACAAGGTGCTAGTGCATTCACCTCTTCTTCAATCGGTGTTAGATGGTTATCCGCTTCGTCAAGAGTCTAGATGTTGTTGGAGTTTTTGACCTTGGGAAGTGGTTGTCTATAAGGGCGTCGACTCTAGTCATTAGGTTCTTCATGGGCAAGGTGTCAACATCAGGAACGACGTCTAATTTTCCTTGCTAGCTCAATATCAGGAATTTTCCCCCCAACAGGCCTAATACCCCCCATCCCCCTCTCCACATGAGTGACCCTGACCTCACTTATTTTCCCAGAATGCCCTGAGAAGACATCTAAGGCGACCTTTCCCAGTTGGTGATTCTACTCATGGTCGTTGACACGTGAGGTCGACTTGCCAGCTTCTCTCGCGACTGTTAGTTTTTTACTTTGTGCTTAGAGCATGTGTTACTCTTGTTTTCTTGCGTGGTTTTGTGTTCGCTTACGTTCACTAAATATGGAATCTGGGCCTGTGCTGCGTCGTTGCCCAGGTGTTAATGGGAAGTTGTGTGCAGTTCTCCTTTCACATGTGGAGGTTGATCCTGTTTTGTTTACTTCTTGTTGGGGTCATGTGTGTTCCAGGAGCGACACGTGTGAGGAGTGTGGTGGCTGGAACGATGCTCAGTGGGCTAAGATGGCTACAAAGAAGCATAAGATGTCTAAGGACAGGTCACCCTCGGAGAAGGGTGGTGGGTCTTGTCCTTTGTCGGCCTGTTCTTCAGTGCCCAATGTCAGGGACTTCTTTTTCTCCTGTGTTGCCTGTGGTAGCAGAAAAGATCTCGTTTGTGTCCGAGATTGGACCTCCTGTTTCCCTGTCCATGGCTGGGAGTCGAGTTCTACGAAGACGACCGATTCGACTGGAATATCGTCCTCTCCTTCACTAGGGACAGACACAACGGAGGCAGCAGGATCCTTGAGAGATGTGATGTCAAGGTGTGAGTGTCTCCTCCAGGTTCGTGCGGCCCTCTCAGCGGGTGGTCACTCTGCCCCGACTAGCAGCTCCATGTGGCAACCACGTGGCCCGAACTGCTCAGCCACTGACAACTTGGCCTACTCAGCCAGGATGCTCTCAGGCTTCTCTACCCGGGATCGGCCAACATGGCCGTCAATCCGCTGCTCACCGTGGCCTTCCATCACCCGTTTGCAGTTGGCTCCTCTGCCCCTCTGTGGGTAGAGGGTCTGCCTTACGCTCTCGGGGGTGCAGCCTTAGTTCCCGCGGAGCGACTCCCTTGTGCCGATCCAACCTCATGTGCTCAAAAGGCCTATTCAGGTACTCCAAGGACCACCTTCTGGGGCTCACTGAGGGATCCCTTTCCGGCATGGTGAACTGCCGATGCCGTTCCCCCTGCTCTTTGGGAGGAGTTCCCGCAGATGGACGTTGCTGCTTATCCGCTACATACCGCTAAGGACCGAAAGCGTCGAACGGGGACAGGACTGTGAGAGGAGACGTCACTTCTCTAGGCCACTGTCTTACAGCTCCGTGTGTCAGGGTCCCCCCCCAGCGGGGAAGCGAAGCTGAAGGGAGGAAGAGCAGAGTAGAGCCCCCTTCATCAGGAGAACCGGATCTCCGGGGCGATTATTCTCCAGCCCCGTGGGAGGAGACACTTAGTGGAGTTCCTGATACCAGAGAGTGGGCTTCAGAGGAGTGGTCGTCCTTCTGAAGGGTCCTCGGCCTCATTAGAAGGCTCAACGACCTCCCCGAGCCCGTTCTGGCTCAAACACAGCACCACTGCACCGGTCCGGAAAGATGGTTCGGAGCCCCAAGGGAGGCTAGGCCCTCCTTGGCCCTGTCTACCTCCCAGGACATTGGGCAGAGGTTACAGAAGATCATCTCCGCCATGTCGCAACCGCCCAGGTTCAGTAACTTAGTGAAGCTCCCGCCCTTCCCGGAAGTAAAGCACAGGCGCTTTTACATGTCAGAAGGTTCCTGGTGTCCCTAGCTCTTGGTTCCACGGAGGAGAGGCTAACCAAGGGCGCCGTGGGCTTCACGGGGAATGTGGCTTCGTGGCTGGACCTCTGGTCCACGGCTTTCATATATTTCGCCCTGGAAATGATGTCATGAACGGAGCAGCAAAGGACCAGTTTGTGGGGTTAGCAGTATCCGGTTCGAGGGCTATCTCTATATTGGTGAGCCAGTCATACACTTCAGCTTCAAACTCGGAACTGCCGAGGAGGGAGGTTGTCCTCCTTAGAATGCCCAAGAAACTTTCGGATAGGGAGCTGAGAGCTCTTAGAAATGCCACTATCATTGGGGAATCGCTCTTTCGGAAGGACCAGGTAGAAGAGGCGCTGGTCAAATGGAGGAGAGAGAGCCAAGATGTGATGCTACACAAGGCATCATCGTTGTCATCATCATCATCATGCCCCTAGTACCGTTCCAGGAGTACGGAAGGCCTAGGACCCAATCAGGTGGCCTACCTCCCATACCTCAGACTTAAGCGCCATCTACCTCAAAGTGGGGCCCCTCTACGCAGTCCCCCTCAGGAGGACAGAATGCGCCCCTGATCACCCATCGAAACAGAGCCCCAGCCGGCTGGAGTCTCCATAGTGGGCACTTCTTCAAGAGAAGATAGGGTGCAAGGCCCCTCTCCCCTGTACTCTCCGGAGATGGGGGGATGCCTCTCAAAAAGGTGGAGAAATTAGATGGAAGCAGGAGCAGACCTGTGGACAGTACAAGCCATGAAAGACGGCTACTGTATCCCCTGCTGGGACTTCCCTCTGCCTTTAGTATCAGAGCTCGAGGCCATTTCTCTGCACCCCAAGGGAGAAACACGTTTGAGGACTTTGGAAGGGGAAATACAGGACCTGCTCCTGAAATGGGCCATCCAACCCATGGCCCCTAAGCAACTGGGATTCTTCAGTTGCAGTTCCTGCTAGAGAAAGTCTTGGGTGGGTGGCACCCAGTTATCGACCTCTGGGCCTGCAACCAGTTTCTCGCCAAGACCGTTTTCAGGATGCAAACGGCCAGGACGGTTCTGACAGTTATCAGGGAAGGGGATTTGATGTTATCCATAGACCTTAAGGATGCTTTCTTTCAGGTACCAGTACACCCCTCCAGCAGGAAGTTCCTCCAGTTCAAGTGGTGAAAGGAAGTTTTCCAGTCCTGCACCCTCTGCTTTGGCCTCTCGACCGCGTCAGGTGTTCACCAGAGTCTTTACCCTAGTCTCCCAGTGGGCCCACAAGAGGGCCGAGACGCCTGAGGTACTTCGACAGTTGGTTATTCTTCTTGGAGACCCGGGAGGAGCTGTTGAAGCAGAGGGACGAGTTGGTGGCCTTTAGCGTGGGGCTGGGATTGGTCGTTAATTGGGAGAAGTCACAACTTTCCCCAACCACAATGACGGTGTACCTGAGAATAGAAGTCTGCTCCGTACAGGCCAGAGCCCTCCCGATGAGGGAAAAGGTCATGAACTTAGAAGAAATAAGAAATAACGCGGTCTCTCACCAACGTAGAACCGGCATCTCTGAAGGAGTGGCAGATACTAGTGGGGCATCTGGTGTCCCTGGAGAAGCTCGGCCCCAGAGGAAGACTGATATTGTGACCGGCCCAGTGGGACCTAAAGGAAGTTCAGGCTCTAGTGGCGGGACAGCCATCAGTGAGACATCCCCCCATCCTAGTCAGTCAGGAGGCTCTCGAATAGTGGTTAGACCCAAGGAACACCCTAGCAGAGGTCACATTACTGGATCCTCCTCCGGAGGTCCTCGTCTTCAAGGAAGGGAGCGATGGGAAGATCATCTGCTGGACCAAAGTACCGCAAGACTGCGGTCTCTGGAAAAGAGACCCTCCACATAAACGAGCTCGAACTTCTGTCAGTGCGGAAGGCCCTCCTCAAACTCAGAAATTCATTATCGGGAAGAGTGGATTTGATGAGCACCAATGCCACCATCTTTGCCTACATCAAGAAACAGTGCGGCCTCTGATCTCGTCGGATTTATGACCTGATGGTGGAGACACTTTCCTGGACTGAGGACAATGCCTTCTCCCTGATGGCCAAGTGCATTCCAGGGAAGAGGAACGTAGTCTCGGATGGGCTCAGCAGGCGAGGACAAGTGTTGCCGGCAGAATGGTCCCTACACCCGAAGGTGGCAAAGACAGTGATAGGAAAGTGGGGTGCTCTTTGTATGGACCTCTTCGCGACAAGGCTAAACACAAAGTTGCCGATCTTTTGCTCCCCAGTGCCAGACCCGGCAGCAGCATTGGGGGACAGCCTCGACGTGTACACTTTCCCCCCCTTCAGCCTTCTACGTCAGACTATCAACCGTATTCGAGGGGCAAGACATGCCAGAAAAAGAGTGGTTTTCAGATCTAGAACCACCATGGCCCCTGCCTTCGAGACAAGACCTGCTGAGGTAGCTACACTTCCGGAGGTTCCAAGAGGTTCTTCCAAATCTCTCCCTTCACACATGGAGACTATTCAGTATTTGCTAAGAAGGGAGGGGTGCTCCAGAAGGACAGCCGCTCAAATGACGGGTAACCTCAGGGAGTCTTCAAGAGCCATATACCAGGCGAAGTGGGCGATCTTCGGTAAATGGTGCGTCAAGTAGGTTATAAAACACCTCAATGCTTCGATCTCCATCATCGCGGACTTCTTAGTCCACCTACGCCTCGATCAGGGCTTGTCAGTTCCGGCAGTGATGGGAGTCAGGGTAGCCCTTGGCCAGGTGTTCCTCCTCAGGGTATTGAAACTAGGTTCCTCTGAGTGGCTCTCAATGATTATGAGAGGGTTAGAACAAGAATGTCCACCTGAGCTTTCAAAGCACCCGCGTGGGACATCATCAAGATTCTCAACGCTCTAAAAAAACCTTCTTTTGAGCCCCTACGACAAGTTATGGACAGGAAACTCACCTGGAAGACGGTGTTCTGCCTTGCCCTGGCCTCATCCAAATGGTTAGGTGAGCTCCATGGCTTCTCAGCGGATGTCTATCAGACTCACGGTTGGGAGGAGTTGTTTTTCAAGTTTGTCCCCTCCTTCATTGCCAAGACGCAGAATCCGGCGGTAGCAGACCCCCGGTTCAAAGAGTTCTCCATCTTCAGGACAAATAACCCGGACGACCTGCTATTGTGCCCGGTGAGCACGGTGCAGATATACCTTTCTAGGACCACCAACCTCCGTCCTACTATTAGGGGACTATTTGTGATTACGGGGAAGGTGAAGAGAGCAGTCTCGAAGAACACGATCT
>NC_090725.1:93250025-93285025 GCF_036898095.1 Palaemon carinicauda | reverse complement strand
AAGGATATAAGCAAACTAAATATTAGAAGTAATGAATGAAAAATAAAGTATAATTTAAGATGAAAAACAACGTTAAAACACACACACACACACACACACACACACACACACACACACATATATATATATATATATATATATATATATATATATATATATATATATATATATATATATATGTATACATGTATATTTGTATGTATATATACATATATACATATATATATGCATATAATTTATATGCGGATATAATATACATATTCATACACACGCATATATATATATATATATATATATATATATATATATATATATATATATATGTGTGTGTGTGTGTGTGTGTGTGTGTGTGTGTGTGTGTGTGCGTGGGTTCTCTTGTCTTGGGTAGTGCCATAGCCTCTGTACCATGGGCTTTCATGTCTTGGGATAGAGTTCTCTTGCTTGAGGTTACACTCGGGCCCACTATTCTATCTTATTTATCTTCCTCTTCCTTTTAAAGCTTTTATAGTGTATATGTATATGAAAGATTTATATTAATGCTCTTACTGTTCTTGAAATGTTTTGTTTTAATTGTTAATTACTTTTCTTGTTTCCTTATTTCCTTTCCTCTCTTGCCTATTTTCTCTGTTGAAGCCCTCAGGCTTATGCCATCCTGCTTTTCCAAGTAGGGTTGTAGCTTTGCTTTTTATAATAACAATAATAATAATAATAATAATAATAATAATAATAATAATAATAATAATAGTCTTTGTGTTGATAAATCGAGATATTGTGCAATTGATATAGATTGCTCAAGTTTGTTAATAATAAAAATATAAGGCAAATTAGTTTGATATGCGATTTAAATTCGTGAGATGAGGAAACATTTTAAGACACTAGACAATACCGTCTTTTTTTATTATAGGCCATGTGGCGTCTTAGATCTTATGACCACTCCAAGGCAGTTGTAGACAAATACAGATGAATATAATACTGATAAATAAGACAATAGCGTACTCCATTATATATATCCTCAAAACACCATAGTTTGGTTGTTGGGAGGAATAAATGATCAGTATTTTTCCCATAGTAAATTAGCTTGATTAAAAGCTTAATTGGTTGTACCGTTTAATTTTCTCTTTTTTGAAAGAATTTAATGGATTCTGTACTTTGTATCAACATTTCATAAAAAGAGAGATTGAAAATGAAAGTTGTTCTAAATTCTATGTTTTAACTACGTAATAAACTAATTTTTTAACATAATGTTATTAATACACCAGTCTACCTTTCTGCTGTTTTATGACCTTTTACTTTGCTGTTGATAATCTAAACCTGATAATATTTGAAAAGACTGTCACCTTACCGCATATAATAACTTTCAAGATCATCATATGTAGTTATATATTCTTGAGTATTTGGTTACACAGTAGTGATTTTCAGATAACGGAAGATATCTATTCTTGTTAAAAAGGACGGCTAAATATTTAGATTTGTATGTACATACACGCGCACAAACACAGCTTCAACCCTTCCCACCGCCTCCATTTTTTCCTAACTACAACCCCTCTCACCAGGGTATGAGTACCTTGTATCCCCCCTAATCGAGGAACTGGGAGAAATCAAGTAGTCATGCGTCAGGCAATACCGGTGAGCGTGACAGGAAAAAAGATATATATGTTTATATACATTATTTATGTATGTAATGTATTTATATGAAGACCTACTGTGTGTATATATATATATATATATATATATATATATATATATATATATATATATATATATATGTATATATATATATATATATATATATATATATATATATATATATATATATATATATATATGTGTATATATATATATATATATATATATATATATATATATATGTATATATATATATATATATGTGTATATATATATATATATATATATATATATATATATATATATATATATATAGTCAGACAAATTGCTTTTTATTGTATAGGGGAGATGTGTTTGATTAAGGTACTTCGAGAGATAGTACTTGCAAGAGTCTACGAAACTCATATTGGGAAAAGCTATTGTCAACCCTTATACAACACAGCTGGTTCTGGTATAGAGACACAACATCATGTTTTAGTTGTAGTTTTTATCTCTGGCATATGTCAGTGATATATTTACAAGGGACTCATAATATGTCTCCATTATTTTCTAGATAATGGTTACTAATACGTTGCAACAACCTGAGGGTCACTGGGTTGAGCTTTGGTATATTATTTTGTTATATTTGGAAAACAGGTTAAAGGCATAGATTTTTTGTTTTGGATTATATAGTTATTGTTAAAATCATGTTAAAAAAGAAATTGCTTGTTCTCGTTTATTTGCATTTTTTCAAACAAAGAACCCCGTTCAGTAGTTACAACAGCCATTCAAGTTTTTGTTGGCATACTTTTTGGCACCCGAAGCTAGATCATGTAGGCTTAGCTTGGTGTACCATTACCCGAAAAGGAAATCGATAGAAAAAATACAGCTGGGCAGTAGGATTGGTTTCTATAAATGGCTTTGGATGTGTTTATTTCTAGTTTAAATCTTTCAATACATTATAATTTGTAGCTTGGACAAAGTTTTCAATTGTATAATATAGTTACTTACCTATTGCTTAATAAAAATAGCCAAAATTGTCTTTCTATGTATGAAGGAGAGAGAGAGAGAGAGAGAGAGAGAGAGAGAGAGAGAGAGAGAGAGAGAGAGAGAGAGAGAGAGAGAGAGAGAGAGAGAGAGAGCATGGGCTGGGGGATGTGTGCTGCCTTTGTGTGTTACCTTGGCTATATATTAATAACGTTATTTTTTCTCTAGTTTTAGTTCTACTAATTGACTTGAAAAAGGGAGTAGGAAAAAAACGCGTCTCGCTTGGCGACAAGAAAAACGGCCCTTCAAGGTGTAAAAAAAACCTACCAATCACCAACACCACTAAATGACTGAAGAAATTATAAAAACTATGGATAGTTTATAACAAAAATATGTTTGTTAATATGCATATATATATAATATATATATATATATATATATATATATATATATATATATATATATATATATACATATATATATGTGTGTGTGTGTGTGTGTGTGTATGTACAGTATATATAACAAAAATATGTATATTTATATGCATATATATTATATATATATATATGTTTATATATATACACATATATATATATATATATATATATATATATATATATATATATATATATATGTATATATATGGGTGTGTGTGTGTGCGTGTAGTTTTTATTCAAATGTGCCTATGTATGTACGTAAACCACAGTTCAAATTTCAAGTCAAATATGATATAAACTAAACCTTACTAATTTCTCTCTCTCTCTCTCTCTCTCTCTCTCTCTCTCTCTCTCTCTCTCTCTCTCTCTCTCTCTCTCTCTCTCTCTCTCTCTCTCTCTCTCTCTCTCAATCCAATTGCCTTTTAAAACTCGTTGCAATTCTTGCATGATTAGAAATCGGAAAACCTGTAACGAAATCAAGTCATTAATGTGCAACTTGAAAAATCAATGAATTATTTGTTTTAAAAGTTTTAACACATTTAATTCAAGCCATAGAATGTCCGAAATGTGTGGTGTGTTCCGTAGAAGATAAATTACGAACATTCGGTAAATCGGAACGTTATTAAATAGTATTTGTTCTTAGTACATGTCCTTTTCCTAGTGATCAATGGATTACAGGATGGAGACTGCTGGAATATGAACGATAGGAAAATAAGGCTCATCAAAGTATAGGATTTAGAATTATGTATCGGTAATCAGCTTAATTATCAAGGTTGAATTATTCTGAATGTTTTTAATTTATCAGGGAATTTTTTTTTATCCTTTAACATGGTCGAATGTTATAATCAGAATATGTTGATATCAACCTTATGAAATAATTCTGAATTATATCATAACTAATTTATCATGTAAAAACTACATAACAGTATATAATGGAAATAAAATACCGGTATAAAATTAAATGATTTTTTTTCCTACTAGTAATTCAAATATTCAAGCGCAACAGATTTTTATTCTGTTTTAGTGAAACTTTCGTGTTGCATAGCAATACCTCAACATTTAATTTTCATTTTTGCATTATTAGACCAAAGTTGTTTGCATCACAATTTATAGATAAACAAAAATATGGCAGGGACTCACAAGATTGTGAGTGAAATTGTTATACCTCTAGTTTGGAAGAGTAATTTTTGTCACAAAGCATTTCTCTTTAATTTGAAGTTGGTTCATTAGTGAAACATTTGTATTTTGTTGGTGGTGTCACCTTAAAGATTTATAAACAAAGCATTTCACAAAAGTAATTGGTGGACTTGCGAATAGAAACACACACACACACATTTTCTGGTTTAGGTCTTTCTCCCTGAGCATAAGACTGTCATCACTTCCCAGTGACAAGCACTTGAGCACCCCCACGAACGCTGACACTTCCTTGGTGCTTTGATGACAAATTAAGAGCGCCTTTGTTGTCGCTTGTTATCTTAAGAGGTTTAGAAAATCTCTGTCTTTCATCGTCACTTATCCAAAATAATTAATCTTCAAGCTCTTCCATCTCCCAGAATGCAGTTCGAGGCATTCAGATATTCAAGTTTTTCTTTAGAGCAATTCAGGAAAATGACTTGTTGACGTTTATTAGTTTTTCCTTTCTTTTTATTTTTCACTACCCTCTGCACGCTGGAGATTTGCACTTGCATCGTAATCTTGTAACCTGAAGAATTTAATTTCGTTCGTTTTGTCGTTTTTCTGAAAGTGAAGATGTGTTTTGCAGTTTTACGACTTTCGTTGCAATACAGTTTTTATTGAAGGCCACTCATGAATGGCAGGGGCAAGTGACAGTGTCATTGCCTTAGCTAGCAGGACAATACCCTAGAAACTGACCATATTACATATGATGAGCGCCCAAGCCCCCGTTACACCTAAGCTAGGACCTAGGAGGGCCAGGCAATAGCTGCTGATGACTCTGCAGATAGACCAATAGGCTCCCCCAAATCTCCGAACCTTAGCTCACAAGGATGGTGAGGTTGCAGTGACCAAAGGAATAAACGAGTTTGAGTGAACTCGAACCCCAGTCTGGCAATCGTCAGGCAAGGACGCTACCACCAGGCCACCGCAACCCTTCTTATGCATAAAACATAATTAGTTATTGTCGTTTTTTTATGTGTTCAGTCGTCATTTCATGTTATGATATTGTTTGTTCATTGAACAATAAATAGGTAAATGGTGGAATTCAGTGAAAAGAGGCGGAAATATACGTGAAACACAATAATGGTTTAGGTTACTGCAATAAAGTTTCATATATCGCACTTATAACAAAATCTAAAATGTTAATCAGGATAATGCGATAAACTTAAAAACAAAGATATGTAAGAGAAACAAGATAATAAAACTTGTGTGAAGAATTATAAACGTCAATGGATGGCTTGAGAGAACAGAACACGTTTACCACCAATTGCGGTTAGTATGACTTCATTATCGCCCTTTGGTTCAATGCCATTATACTTCGCTCTCATTCCTTTTATGGAAGTAAATCTTGGAAGTATTGGCTATCTTCCTTTAATGTTTTATTGAGGACGTTGCCGAATGCTTAGTGTACAGACACTGGTTTTCCCAAATCATTAGATCTCTCTTCTAGTAGAAGGTGTAGCGTTTGTAATTGTTTTCTCTGCCTGAACTGAAATCACTGAAGAGCAGAGGTCTGATCTACTTACATAAGAATAAAAGAAATGATGAAATTAGCTTCCTCCGTTGTACTAAAGTAACAAAAGGATCTAAATATTCTCATAGTTTTCCTTCTTAAATCAGTAGAATGTTTAGAAATTCGAATCTATTACACCATAAGTAATGATGTTCGGTACTTCTGCCGATTTTATGGACTAGCCAATGACTAAACTCTCCTGTAAGCATTATAAACATTGAAAAGGCTGTCATAGGAAAGAGCGCCAGTGATTTGAGCCTTCTGGAAGCGTTGTAATCGCAGGTGAAATGGTGTGTAGTATATATTATGAATGAGAACTAACAGGATCATGTTTACTGCCTTACAGAAAACTCTCTGTAAAGAGTGTTTGGTGAAATTATTGGAAAGAAGTTGAGCCATAATAAAACTCAACATATCATTGTTAGGTGGTCCATGGTATTGGATAACCCTCCCCCCCCCCACACACGCCAAACAAGAATGGTATATCTTTCCATTGACAATCCCCCTTAGGTACATGCAGCTCTGAACTAGGAGACAATCTCTATTAGAAATTCTCTTTGAGAAGCCTCTTCATCACCTGTACTCTAAATTGTGTATACTGAGATTTCAAATGTTTCTAAGGCGTTTTATGCTAAAAAAAATATTCTGATTTTTTCTGTGCTGTCGCAGTTTCGTTATTGTCCTCCTGTTTGGTCTTCATTAGTCGATTCTACTCTAAAATTGTTGGTTAAAAGTTTTAGATTTGTTAGATATTGTGACCGAGGTGGATATTTATCTCTGGCAGCCATTCTCAATGAGCAAATTGTTATTGATGTATAAGATTTATCTTAATTCTGACCATTCTTTGTATACAGATCTCTTCAAACTATTCCTCCCACCACGTATTACTGGACATGTAATAAATTAAAAAAAGTCACGCATTTCCTTTCAGGATGCTCAGTGCTACCACCACACAGTATCTTAGAAGTTTGATTCTTGATGTGCCCAAATTGTGAAATGTCATTTTGATGATATAGATGGATTCTATGAATTTGAAAAATTCAAACTCGGTGTGCCCTAGCCCACCAAGCTAGGACCTGGGAGGGCCAGGCAATGGCAGCTGATGACTCACCAGACACTACAAGAAACTATCGAGCTTGAGCGGGACTTGAACCCCAGTCTGGCATATCGCCAGGCAGGGACGTTTCTTGATACATAGGTGTATATATATATATATATATATATATATATATATATATATATATATATATATATATATATATCTTAATGTGTTTTTTGTCTTTTCCGAACTTATATATATATATATATATATATATATATATATATATATATATATATATATATATATATATATATATATATATATATATCTTAATGTGTTTTTCTGTCTTTTCCGAACGAGGGTCGTCTCCATGTTGAGGCCCTTTAGTATATAGCATTCTGCTTTTCGGTCTAAGATTGCTTATTAGTTTATAATAATAATAAAACATTTCCCCTATTCGTTTCATCCTTACTTAAAAGGGCGCGAACGCGCATTTACGGCCCAGTTGGTGATGTATGGCACTCACTAGATTCACTTTGTGGCTGAAGTACATCGTCCTTCTACCTTTCACGACGTCCTTTGTAGGAATATCGGTACCATCCATCACGAACAACGATTTAATGCGTCCCCGTTGTTTGCTGCTTTTCATTGCTACGTGTACACAGGACGGGGAAGGGTAAGGAAAACTGTAAAAATCCAGCAGAAAAAAAGTTTTTGTGGGTAAGGAGAAGGGGTTGAAGAATAAGATTCCCAGAATTAATGAAAGGGCCTCCTCCTGCCATGTCCAAAAAGGAAATGACAGTTTTGGGTCCATTTGCCAAACTATTCTTGCTTTACGTTATTCTGCTTCTCTTTATAAGAAAAATATTCATATATGTATTACTCATAGTTGAAAAGGTTATATAATTTTTTTTTATTTTTCATAAAGAGTTCAGTGATGACATCACGCCCTTTAGAAAACAAGGTAAAATAATGCCCTTAAAACTTATGGCCTCTGATTTCGATAATTTTTCAATGCCAATTTTTAGAATATTTTATCAATACTTTCTATCAATCCTTTCCTTGCAATTCATTAGTAAGAAAATTTCTAAGGAAGAGTACAAAAAAGTTTCACTGGAGACATTTCCTTTCTCTCTCTCTCTCTCTCTCTCTCTCTCTCTCTCTCTCTCTCTCTCTCTCTCTCTCTCTCTCTGTCGAGAACTTCGACATCTCTTGGCAGGAATCAGAAACGCCGCTAATTTATTATGGGTTCAAATCCATTATAAAAAGAGATAAGAACTTATTTGAGGGGAAAAAAGTAATTCTAGTAAATTTAACGCCAAGGACGTGATTGTGAATTCAAATATATCAAAACATTTCTTGATAATATAATTCTAAAGAAACGGAATAATCAAACTCGGCAAAATTTAAACTTATCGACAACTTTGATTAGAAATTAATTGTAAATCTCAATGATTTTGATGCTGTTTAGATAATCAGAAATGTAAAGTCGAGTTAGTATAAAAAATCTCTAATGTGGAATTCGTATTCCTAAGGTTCATGTTAACCTTGTAACCATTTCTTTTGAGTACTAAGATGAATCATTCCAATTGTGCTATTTCCCGGGATTTCTGTAAAAATGTTTTCGATTTCGTAAGAAGGGTCTATATGAGAGAGAGAGAGAGAGAGAGAGAGAGAGAGAGAGAGAGAGAGAGAGAGAGAGAGAGAGAGAGTTATTCTCTATCAGGCCTTTGATTAATGGACTGCAGAATGTGCAAAACGCACACACGCACAAGCACACACTTTCAAACACATACACAAAGACTGCTGCTATTCTTGGAGATGCCCTTTGAAGTGTTGCTTTGGTTCGTTGCCTTTTGTTTGTCCCTGAGACGATTTCCAGGAAAGGCAAAGGCGCCCCTGGATCGACTGTATTACATGGAACCTGAATTCGGGAGCGCGCGTAATACGGTTACCTTATACAGATAAAAGCAAATGGTTAGAGTCAGCATTAACAGATGGAAGAATTCCTACTTGGAGGTCCCGTGCATCGGATGAATTTGAAATTCATCGTTGAACTTTTTTGTAGCTTTTTTTTTCCGCACGGCTTCTTTCGTGACCAGAGATCGTTTATTGAATCTGCTAATGAGTTCTATTCACTGGACCTGTCGTCAGTCAAAAAAGCTTGAAAGTTTTATATTTTTTCTCATATGATACTTTGCTCTGATAGTCGTGGAATCCCCGAGAAAAAAAGAAGAGGAAATAAAAGTAAATGATTCGTCAGGTGTGTCGAACGTTCAGTCATTGACCATGGCTCTTATTTCTCGCACGTCAGTTAGTTGAAATGCAAGTGAATGATCAAAAATCTTTTTTTTAAGGTCGTTCATTTGATTTATGGCTCTGCTGCCTGTCAGTTTGCAGAGTTGACCATTTATGGAAGACAAATTTCATGTTCAGAGGCAGAGTTTGCTCATTTCCAAATGTGAAAAGTTTGCTGTTGATTTCTACTCTTGTCTTTGATGTCCCACTTTTACTTAAGTTTGCAGAGCCATTTGGGGGGACAAGCTGTTTTTGTTGCGTTTTCGTTAAAAGTGAAATTGATGACGTGTTGTGGAAGAGACTGTTTCTCAACACGCCCTTCTTTGACGATCATATATATTCCTTTTTATATTTTTACTTTCTTTTCTCATCATGTTCAACTCTTCATTGCTTTTATAAGCAATGCCATATGCATTAATGTGAATGTGAATACATATATACAGTACATGTATAAATACGGTATGCATTATGTATATATATATATATATATATATATATATGTGTGTGTGTGTGTGTGTGTATCATATGTTTTTATATTTGTGTATATATACACACATATATAACACACACACACACACACACACACACATATATATATATATATATATATATATATATATATATATATATATATATATATATATACATATATATATATAAATATATATATTGAGAGAGAGAGAGAGAAAGATTATATATATATATATATATATATATATAGAGAGAGAGAGAGAGAGAGAGAGAGAGAGAGAGAGAGAGAGAGAGAGAGAGAGAGAGAGAGAGAGAGATAACACGTCGACTTCTGCCATAGTTTAACCGTAATTGCTGAATCACTTATGAACCTCCTGAGCAAAAAAAAAAAAAACTTCCATATTATTCGCTACTTACACCTTTTTGCCGTCTATCCAACCTTTTTATAGTCGACCATTCTCATCACATGACCGAACCCTTTTTAAGTTCTCAGACTGATACATTATCCTATTCTAACCTTTTCTATCTGTGCATGGCCACATTTCTCATCCTAACACATATACATCGGTATCCTATGCAAACAAATCGTCACAGCAGCCTTAAATATATTTGCATTCCTCATTTTAGAATAATTATTATTTTTATTACTAGCTATGGTACACCCTAGTTGGATAAGCAGGATGCTATATAAAAAAAAATAGTTGACTGAAGAATGCTGGTATTCATTCCCCCTTGGCCTCCATTAGACATATAAAAACTTTGCAATTTTGTAAACGCATACTGCTGTGTATGATCACCGAAAGGGAATTTATTCCAAAACGAATTAATAATTATATTTTTATTGCTCTTACTTTTTGTTTTAAAATTTGAAATCGAGTGAGGCCGTAGCTAGACCATACTTCGATAACTGATATTACTAACACGTGGTAAAATAATATTTTAGAAGGCCTGAATGAATATAAAACATGCATTAACTACAATAAAGAAATGAAGATTAAGTAAGTTTTTAGTTTTTGAAAACTCAGATGATGTTTTTGTTGTAGTCAATCAGAGAAAAGAAATTACACGTATAAAATACAGACCTTCAAGTAGACAAAAAAAAAAAATGTATTCTTTTATTTACAGTCCATAAGCCGTAGAGGAAACATCATTGAAATTTTGTCTAGTAGGCATAAGTAGTTTATTTTTATGTATTATTATTGAGTTTGAGTCCTACTGTATAAACTATAGATTTCAGATTAAACAAAAACTATAAGACAGTTAAACATCCACTATTCATTGTATCATAAAATAATTTTTCCTTTTAAAATACATCAATTGTGATAGTATTAATAAAAGATTACTGGAAGGAAACACAGTATTAATAAAAGATTACTGGAAGGAAATACAGTATTAATAAAAGATTACTGGATTCAAATACTTTTCAATATTCTGTTCTATACTGACATAGCAAATGTTAAAGTCGAAGAATTTGCTCCAAGATGTAGGAAAGGTAACAGATAAGAAAAAAGCGAAAGGTCTATAGGTTAGAACGACCCACTAGCTGGACCTGGTGAACCGTGAATAGCTTACTAATGGTCGCATTATCAGTTCTCCATGTGTGAGAATTTCAGCATATTATCCGACTGTTTTTATTTGTTCTTTTCTAGATCTGTGCAGTGTCTAAATGCCATAATTTTGTTTAAACTATTGAATAATACGCCTTATCAACTGTCCCAGTTGATGCTTTTGAGAAAACTTTCACGCAGTGAATTATGATGTAAATGCTGATTTATTTATATTATAATTTGATTATCAGAACGATGCCACTATTCTATCCATTCATTAGATTAACGTCAACAATATACATTCAAGGGTAGATAATTGAGAAAGGCACCTTAATAAAAAAAAGCATTTTCAGTATGATAAATCTCTCTAATAAATAGAGTTCCTCATGCGTTGAACATATCAGAAATTCGTGTGCTAGTTTCGAGGACTTATTTATGCTTATTGATAGATGTTCATTAGCGTATATTGATCCACGTCTATTATTACGCTTTTCAGTGATAACTGTCATTACTGAGAACGGAAAAGCCACCTGGGTTTGTTGATGAATAAGGGCAATTAGTGTTGCCACATGACGAAGCTGTTATGAGAAATCTATGCTAGAGTGAATTTAAATTCTCTCTCTCTCTCTCTCTCTCTCTCTCTCTCTCTCTCTCTCTCTCTCTCTCTCTCTCTCTCTCTCTCTCTCTCTTTTGCGTGTATGTTTGAGAAACTCCGCAGTAGTGTCCTCCATTTTCTGTCGTATACTGTTGTTTTAAACTATATTCAATTAATTGAAATTAATTGGTATACTACATGCATAATTTTAGCAGAGATAGGAGCATTGAGACAATGTAATTCCTTATTTCTTATTAATAAAATTTTTCTTTCTTAACGCCTTTTTTAGGGAGTTTAGCTTGAAATTTTATTGAATGAAGCTGATATAGACAATATTCTGTATAAAAGAATATATATATATTTCTCCTGCGTTAATCACTGTTATTTAGACAGCAATGGATAATTGTGGTTCAATGACATTGATTGCAAAAACATAAAACTTATTGGCAATGGTGATTCCTTGATATAGCTAGGAAAACTTAGAAAAATACCACGAATGATAAATAATTTATTTAATCTAGTAAGTTTTTCTTTAATAGTTAGATTCCACTGAGGAACTGTACCTACATCTTCCCTGAAACAATCTAATTTTAATTTGAATGTTATTTCTGGAATTTACTGCAAATTCGAATGCAATGAATCGCTATTTGATCTGCCGGCCTTAATGTTGCCTTTGACATAGTTGGTCTGCGGTACAGATCGACATGGTAGGCGTCCTCTGAAATTCTGTAGATTTTCCAATTTTCTTCACATCTTGTAGGAGTTCTCATAATAACAAAAACATTCCTCCCCTTTTGGCCTTGATGGTATATTTGAAAAAAAAAAAAAAAATGCGTATAGCTTCAGAACGCCACACACTAATACCGTAATCTTTTTTTAATAATGTTTGCACATATGGTCATCAATGACCATTGATGTTATGATGCCAGGCAATTATCAATTACTGCAAATATGGTTATCTGTTGCTCATTTATTTATATTTATAACTGTTACCACAAAAAATAAGAAACTTCTGATAGGTGGTGAGATATAAGACCAAAATCCATTCCACGATTAGTTTTAACTGCGGAGTAATGACTTAACATTTTCTTCTATTAGTGTGTGCGTATAATTAACTAAACAATGTAAAAGATTTTTGGTACTTTAAATGAAATCTCAATCTTTTATAAACGGTCCTTTTGCTTGCTCTCAGCGTTCCATGGTCATACTTGCAGCCTCTGTGTTGATTTAGAAGGTTGATTAATTGATTGATGCCAGAAAACCTCAAATCAATCAATCAATCTACCTTGTAAATCAATACAGAGGCCCACTGATGGCAGGTGTAGTAGATTGAGCCAGACAGGAGGGAAAGCTAATGTGACCCTAATTGGTATTGGTGTAACTGCTCAGTGCAGTGGTTGGGGACATTAGGTGGAACCTTTGTTCATTTTGGCCATTGCCCTCATATTTGACACTAGATTATTTTCTTGGTTTATTTTTCAAGTTGGTTGTGAGAAACAATTTCTTTTACCATATTTATCATCTACTTCTTCTGTATGCATATGGTCTCTAAAGGTGAAGTCAGTGATTATATGGTGAGCAGTCCGTAATCTTTATGGAGGTAATTAACTCCATTTGTTACTAAATTTTTGCCTGTTGTTGATTACCTCCTATGAAGGTTGGCAACAAAGACATTTTGAGAGTCATAATGTTGTTACCCTTATATAATTTTGAGGATGTGTAAGTCATTAGGATAATTAAAGATAATATAACAACCATCTGCCTAAATAATACCACAAATATACTAATTAATATAAGGACGAGGAAACTTGGGACTGCTGATTTAAAGTATATGGTCCCCATTGAGAGTCTAAAAGAACATTAGTAATTGGGCAGATAACGTTGTTGACAGATAATTTGACTACAACTCTACTTTTGATATTCATATCGTACCAACCTCAGAAGGGTAAGGTCTTCTGTCACGGTAACTTGTGATTTTCATGACATTTTTCATAGAAGCAGTTAACTCAGCTAAAATCACCGATTCAGAGCTTGACCACGGTTGCCCTTGCCTCATATAGAAGCCAAGCTCTTAAAAATGTAGCTTATGATAAAACTGGTGAAAAAGGTCAGTACCCTTCTACCCATGTCTATGAGAACCATCAGAATGGCTCAATATTAAATATAGCTCATAAGCACCAGAGAAAATTACTAATACATCGATCCATCTAAGGCTCTAAGCCATTACACACACACACACACGTGTGTGCACACTCATATAGATATATGTATGTGTATAATTGTAATATATATATATATATATATATATATATATATATATATATATATATATATATATATATATATATATATATATATACATATATATATATATTATATATATATATATATATATATATATATATATATGTATATATATATATATATATATATATATATATATATATATATATATATATATATATATATGTGGGGGGGGTATGTCTGTGCGTGTGCGTGCACGCTATTTTCATGAGAGCTTTTACCTGTGCAGTATCATTTCTTTAACTGGTCAAGTTCCCAGTAATCTAAAATTTTCATCATTTCATCTCTGGTCAATGTTGCTTCAATATTGGAGGATCTTAAGTTAAATGAAGTGCAAATGCAACTGAAAAAAGAGAAGAGAAAGGGATTGATTGGGGAAGGAAAATCTTGACCTTTGCACTGCTCCATCCTCATCTTACTATCCATAAATTTTTGTGCTTATCACCAAGTATACTTCTCTGGCTCTTGTCCTTATTTTTGTGCTAAGAACATTTCACTCCTTCCCAAGTTCAAAGCCTAATTGATTAATGGACATTTGATGTATGCAGAAATAGTTACATTACAAAATGGTATTGTTACTTTTTCTGCACAGGATCAAACTGCCGTCGACTTCCTCCATAATCCTCTCTGCAAAGTTATTGTGTGTGGCTAGTCACCAGCGTTGTCAACAGACGTGTTTCTTTTATTCATAGTGCAACAAGTTGCAAGGAGAAATGTGGCATGCCTACATATAATATAATAACTACTTTTGTAATACCCAGTTCCCTCTGTGGTAGAGCATAGTATATGGAAGCTTTATATGCAGATCACTACACTCCAGAGCTCCTATGATGCCCATTTCATTTGCTTTGGGTACCACAAACCTCAATTTTCTGCTCCTTTCATGCATAGGTAACAGTAATACCTCCGACATTCATTTAATAAAATTAAAGAATGGGGAGCTCCCCAATACCCAAGTCCAATGAATGTCTCATATCTCGCCATTCCTGGTTCAAAGAATGCCAGAATCGTAAGAGTTCCAAGCATGAAAGGAGAACCTTCTAGAATGTCTAGTGAAGTCTTGAGTCTTATCGATTCCATCTCAAAATCTCGAAAATATAAACATGGCACTCGGGTAGATATTTTTTCAACTACTAGGGCAAAGAGTTCAATTGTTGTTTGTCTTACATTGAGAAAAATGTAATTCTTCCTAACTCTTATTCCGGAGTTGTTTCCAAGAAACACCAAAAAACCTCCAGTAAAGTATAAAAAAAAACTACTGAAATCTCCACTTGTTCATATCTGTCAAACAAATGAAAGGGAATTCAGCTGACAGGAAAGGCAGATCATCCTGGTCAGTCCTTTTCCAGACACGGTTTTGCTTGTTATCTTGTACTGTCCTGTACAGGAGACTGGATCTCTGACACAACACCATGGCACTCTGCTTTCGATTTTTCTCTCCGGTTGATGAGTCATAAATTTTAAAAGGATTTTAAACTCACCCAATCTATTCTTCCTTATATCATACCTTTTTATCTCTTATGGGCTGTTCAAGGAGTATCAGGTCTTGCACGCACCCATGCCCCCCACCCACCTACCCACCCAACGCACACGTGTCCACACACAAGCACATACACACACAAGCACATACACACGCAAGCACATACACACACAAACTTTTTGTTCCGCTTTATTTTTGGCCATATTATTTACTAGAGACTTTATGAAAATTCATTCTAATACCGAAAACTCGGTTCTATATTATTGCAGTAAAACTGCTGTCAAATTAGGATTTGTTGGTATCAGTAATGAATGTATAACTACGTACTTTCGATAATTAATTGTAACTGCTTTACGTAATATTTGTTCCACGTTATATAAAGTGTTTACCTGGCATTCCCGCCCTTTTCTTTATTGATTCATATTACGTAAAGGATACCAATTCATAATTGATAATTGGTATTCATTTCTTCTCGGTTGAGTATTTCTATTTTTTGGATCTTTTACATTGCTCCCCAAAGTTTTGGAAATGGATAACACGTACCCATTTTTTTTTTCCTTTATAGAATTCAATTTTAATGGTCGTGTACACAAAGCATAGTCATTTGATGCTAATATTTTCTGTTGTGGTTTTACTAAATTACTTTGTGGTACTTGGTGTACATATTTTTTTTCAGTATCTGCTACCCTAGTCGTGGTCTTTCATCTAACGTAAGATATACTGATTTATGTTTCAGTACTGTACAAGCAAGTTTTTAAACACTGTCTATGATTTACCTGTTATTTCCTCATAAATTTTATCTTCACCGCTAGTTTTTTGAGGATTCATAGGTTCTTGTGTTACGAACATCTTAAAAGAAAGCCTTTGTTTATGACGAAAGACGGGAAAGAACAGCATTTCTGTTCTGGAAAGAAAAACTTTAAAGGGACTGACCTTGCAATATCTGTTTGGGTATTTATTGCGTCCGTTTTCTCTCTTGATCTCCCAATCCATGACCCCGACGCTTCGTGTAAAAGAAAACATAACTCAAAACAATGGTTTTCCGAATTACTTTTCTGAAGTGAAAGTTTTCAGTCTCGTAAATTGGGCCAAGGAGAGAATGGTTGCAGATGAACGTTGCTCAACTAACGAAAATTAGGACGATATTTTTATTGCACAATGCAGGCACATGCTGACGCAAAGGTCAAGGGAATATTAATATTTTAGATAATCGTCACTAATTTGCTTCTCTATTTTTTTTTAAGTCATTGATAATTATTATATTTGTGAGAGTTCTATCTATTTAAGCAATATAATAATAGATATTTTTCAGATATATTCCCCATATTTTAGTAAAATTATGTAAAACATATGGTTTATTTTTCATGTCATCAGAATTTTTTATATGAATTTTTATGTCTGGTATCCAACTTTTTACGTTTTGACGTTTGTTAGAAATAAATATACTCGTGTGATACATTTACAGTATATTATAATGTGGATTTATAAAAGAGCTCTTAATAGGATAATGATAAATGATACATTTTGCCATTACAAAATCACGGAGAATTAATAATATTTTTTTTTTCTATTTCAGAACTCATCTCATTATCTATTTTTTTTTTTCAATTCATAGATCCTAGTCAATGAAAAATTTAATGTAGCGTTGATTGAAATATTTTGCCATTAATTGAATAAGTTTGAATAGTTATATTTTTTTTTAGAAAAAAAAAAAAAAAAACCATTCTGGAGCAGTATTTTATTCAATCACCGCCTCAACAGTTCATCAAATGAATTATATACTGTTCCTTATTTACTAACAGACATCTTCCGCTCACCAAATTGTAATTGAACTCTTTTCTGCTTGTCATATTCCGAGTTTCTTTGCACCGTATTTTCTTATGTAATTCATTAGATTTAGCTGAAGGTGCTTATTGGTCACCTTCTGCCAATCTGCTACTGGCAAAATTTACTATGAACTATTCATTTTTTGTGTTCTAATAGTGTTGAGTTACTTATTAAATTCAATCAGAACTGTATTGATCCATACACTTAAAAAAACCGTAATTTTAATCTGAAATTCTCCGTAAAAAATATACTGTTCTCATCTGTATTTCAGTAAGATACAGGCGACCGTAATTTTACCCTTCTTTTTTATTATCTTTTACTGGTTGGTGACCGTAATATCACCCCTTAGCATCAATATATCCGTTTTTAAAGCGGTAGAAATCCTGGAATAAATGTTGCCAGGCATTTACCGCTGATATTCCTTTGATATAACATGAAGTGTTTATTGATAGAGGCCCCCTTCCCACTATTTCTGCACAAGTGATTAGAAGAGTGATCGTCAACTTTCAAATATTTCGTTGAGGCGTTTGCATAAATTTACAGACGCACACCTATACAACTGCAGCTCATTTTATGCGAAATTGTCATCTCCCCCTCTTCTCCAGCTTTTCGAATTCAGCTTGAATTTGCTGTTTGGAAAAGGTGATTGCCATATTTTTCTAACTGTTTCCCATATTATAAGTTGTTAAATTGAAATTCAATATTTTTAAAACCTAGTTTCAGATATTTTGCAGGCAGTCTGCAATATATGATCATATGTCTCTCGTTGAATTCTGCTTAGAATTATTTGAAAATGAATCGTTGCCTTACGATCCTCTGCGACTTGTTCATTTAAGCTTTAAATGATTGGAAAATGGAAGACAAGCATTTCACAGAACGCTTCTAGAGGAACGCAATCGCGTTAATAATATTACCTGGTCTCTCTCTTATTTCAGATTGCGAAATGTACAATGTCTAAGAACTATTGGAAAGGATGATTTCTCTTGTTATATGGATTCCCTAGATTAAAATCTGCATGAAAATAGTTGAGGCGAAGAGACCGAGATGGATGAGAATATTTTCTTATTTCAAAGGATGTTTTTCTAAAAGTTGTACATATTTTATTGAAGTAATCATTTTGATATCCATTTTTATTATTTGGTTGGAAGGATGTTTACTGTGTGTGCATGTCTTTGTTTTATAAAGCTCTTAATGTAGTTAATTTTAAAACAGAAAAACGTTCTAAACATCGGAAAACATTTCCTAGTTAAGTACACTTAGAGATGTAATTTAAAAAAAATATATATATTTTTGTAAGTTCCCTAGTATTTTTCCGCCCAAATGATGTGTGTTCTCTGAATATTTCCCTTGTTGAAAATACCAGTTGTTCTCAGAAAAGCAGAGAAGAGCAAAGGAGCATATCAGATTAGTTTTTCCAATGATTCTGAATACATCTGGATTCTAGAGCAAAATATTTATTTCAAAATCCTGACATCTCCTACAAGAGAATTTTTAAATAAGATTCCTGGGTGGGGGAGAAGTTTTTATAAAATATATCTTGCTTCTTGATAATAATAGATTAGAACATATACTTAAATATGTTGGTTACCATGATATGAATGCAAGTGACGAAGTAAGAGATTTGTTTAGTAAAATGAAGGTATATTCACTTACATGTTATGTGGTAGAAAACATCATGTCAAAGTTGTAATTGCATTTGTCTAAATGTCGGTTGGTATATGCATCAGACTGTGTACTCTTACATCATAAAATAGTATGAAATATTTGTCGAGAATCTTTGACTTTTGGAATATTATTTCAACTTCACATAATTAAAAAGCTTGAAGGTATTACTTTACCCCTGGATTTATTTCAGCAATACTGGCGTTTGCTTATTTTTTTTCCAAATACTTTGATGAGAGAATACTGCATATAACTAGTTATACTTCAATTTCCGGTGTATCATTATAATGTTAAAATCTCCTGCGGAAGCGTATTTCTTTTTCAGTATTCTGACCCAACTTTTATGCATGCAGTATTATATACTGTCTGCAGTGCAGTAATATAGAAAAATATTATTTAGAAAAATTTTTCTTAGTATAGTTTTGGTGTATCAGGTTCAGCTGTTGATTTCTCGTACTTTGATATATTTTTACTGCATAATTTATTATACCATTCTCTGTTTTTCACATCTGATTCATGTCGATATATTTTTTAGTATTTAGTAATGATGTCTCTTTTTTCGTGCGACTGTTTCTTGCTAGGTAATGGAATTTTTAATCTTGCCTCATGTGAATGTTGGCTTTCTTGAATAATAATAATAATAATAATAATAATAATAATAATAATAATAATAATAATAATAATAATAATAATAATAATAAATGCCTGCTGTAGTTTTTAAATTGCTTTTGACGTTAACTAGAACGGAATCATGATATTGCTCGCCAATGTCGTATACCCGAATCCTTGACTTTTCCTCTGTTGATCAAATATAGGTAAAATTTTGTTACCTAATTTTTTTTGTGGCGTTTTAGGTTTAATTCGAACAAAGGATGCGCACAACGACTTGTGTTTACTGTCTTTCTATGCAGACACCTTATTAGAAATACTGACATTCCAATTTTCACTTATCTCTCTTGTAATTCTTTTTAAGTGCATAGTTTTTCCCTGTCTTGGTTTTAGGGCGTAACAATTCACAGAACCGGACGTTAATTCTGAAGCTCCCCTTTTCTCTTGACGAATATATGTTAGACAATAGAGGTCTTGGATCCTTCTTTACATACCCTTAAATGGGCATTTGTGAGTTGTTTTTCCTCCGCCGTACCTGCCTCTCCTTTCTCTCATTTACTTGCCCTTATTAACACCTCTCTCCTTCCTGTCTCCGCCCCTTTCTTTCGCTCCTCATCTCTTGTCTTACATAAACACTAGGTGTCTATCGCTGTCCTTCTCACCTGCCTCCCTCCCGATACTAGTTTCCCTTTCCTGCTTTCCTGTCTGTGTTGCGTCCTTATTTTCACTTCCTATTTTGCATTGTGATGTACGAAAGTCTTAGAGTGGTCTCTTCTTTCCTGCTTGTTTGTCTTCCATCTTCATGTACTACTGTATATTGTCTATACATATTGCATTTTTTCTTTTCATTTGATATATTCAAGTTGTATAGTACTTCCATAGCATTTTAGTTCTTATCATCTTTTCCTCCTCATTTTTCCCTTGCTTTCTCAACAAGCATCATTATTTTACTGGACCTTTATTGTTGTTTTATTTCAGCATTATTATTTGAGTTATTTAATACATCGTTTTTTTATATATCCTTTTGATTTACAGCCCAGTTAAGTATTTTGTCCATCACATTGTCACTCTGTTATTCATGATTTTTCCTTTTTATTTATTTCACTTATCGGTTATATATTGTGTACATCTTGATTTCTCAACCTGCATCCTTACTCCATCTAATAGGCGCATTGCTGGGACACAATTAAGACTGCAAGATCTTGCGAGCAGTTGATGAAAAGGGGGGAAGGGGAGGGGGTTGAGGTTGATGATTTTCCATCCCTTTTTCAGAAATTCCACAAATTCTCGGCATTGTCAGCGTATTATTTGGCCGCAGACTAACACGAGACAGACGGACAGCTGACAGTCATGTATGTCAAAAAATGTCTCCTGTTTGGCATTCCTCTGGGAGTTCTGCGTTGCAGGCGATATCTTTGTTTTTTCAACTTAGATCCAAATTCCCTGGTTTATTACTTCTTGGTTACCATGTGCAGGTTCATTTCTGGTTCTTTAATTAGAGTGTTGGGTAGAAGAATTAAGACTACCTTTGTTTTTTTTGTTTTTTTTTATTTCAATGGTATGTTTTTGTATTCGTGAATCATAATCATATAACTTCAAAATATTAGCTAAACGTTATAATGCTGGATAACGTTATTTTTCCCTTTCTCGTTTCTTATTACGTCTCCTAAATGAAGTAAGTGTATTGAAGTAAGTGTATGCATAATTATGACATTTTCTCCCGAATATCCTATTTTATGATGTGTTTTCTGTCTGATTTTATATTGATATCCATTTGTCCTCTAAGTATTAACTTATCAACACGTTATGTAGAAACTGGTTTAGAATTTCTTTTCCTTTTTTGTCCTTTTTAAAAATATATCCTTTCCATTTGTGTTCTCAAATAACTTCCCTCCGTCTGTTTCCCTAACCCTCGCATTCTCAAGACTCCTATTGCTCCTCTGCGTTTTGCCGCAACTTCATAAAATCAACCCATATGCAAACAGGCTGTCGGTAATGTCGGTTAAAGTGACGCCAAGTTTACATGAAGGAGAATTCATGTGGCATTCTCATCCAAAACACTGCGTAAACTATGGCTTAAGAACATTCCTTTATTGTTACTCCAAGGAAAAGAAAAACTGGTGAATATTTTTTTGGGGGGACAACTTGGGTAGTATTTGTATTTTCATATACTCTAAAGTTTCTTATGCAGTTTGTTATTAGGTTAATTCATATATCAGATTTTATAAGTCTTAAAGTTCATACAGCCGAAAATATTTGAAAATATCCAAGTGTTGCTTATGCAAATTGTCTGCATTAAAGGCGAAGCACTCGTGAGGTGTTTTGAGTTCTGCAAAGCCAAGTAGGTTGGGTTAGAGGTGACTAAATTTCCAACAAAAGACTCAGTTCCCAAGTAAAAGTTCAACTGTATAGTCCTTTGGCGAGCTGGGAGATATATTGGAGTCGTGAACGAATCACGGGTTTCCTCATGATTTTGAATAAATTTTCAGTAATTTCAAATCTGTCTAATGCATATATTTCATTTAAGAAGGTTACATTTATTCTTTATCATTCTATTTTGAAGATCAAATATTTGCCTCTTTCCACAGTGCATACTTTAATAACTGAATTTTGCATGTGAATACTCTTCGCAGGAAGTATTGTCAAGACATTACCGCGAATAAATTTGATATTTTCCTTTTTTCTTACAAATCTTTCAACTGGGATTAATTGGGGCTTGACTATAGGTCGGCGGCAGATTGGAATGGAATTACATGTTCTTGAGAATTTCTGAAAATTTCGTCATACTATTCTTACTAGTAATATAAAAAAGCAATTAATTTTCTGGCCATAAAAATTTATGATTGTGATTTTGTTCGAATGATTTTGCCTATAATTCTTAAGTGGAATCATTCTCTTGGCATATGTTCTTTATTTTCATTATTCAGTCTATAAGTTTTCTTGTTTTGACGCTAAGCAAAAATCATTCGTTTTTACGGCTTTGGGTTGTTATTTTTACAACACAAAGGATATTTAAATAGCAATAATCTACTTAAAGTATTAACAAAAGCAATACATTGTAAGACCAATTGCCATTAAAAAATAGCAAGCTATAACATTTTGGTCTTCTTTTTTTAAAAGCATTAAAATATCAGTAATCAGGATAGCGGTTTCGTTGTCATGATTACGCAGAGGTCACCGCCATCAGCTCCGGATTTGATTGGTGATATTGCACTATCTATTAACATTTTCTTCTTTGTGTGTGTGTATGTTTGTTTGTATATTTAAGTAGTATTTCTGAGATGAAGATTATTGCAGACTTGGAGGTATAAGCTTCTTCTCTGCCAAGAAAACACGCACGTAAGATTAACAATCTATTTAAGTAGGCAAGGTACATACAAGTAAGGGAATAATTTTTTATGTTCGCCTTTCTTTTTGCCTAGCGGCTGTAAATTTCGATGTTTTGAATTCCTTCTTGTGGTGAATTTAATCTGGCTGGGTTTTGTTTAATCTTAAACGATGACTTGCTTTTCACCGTGTTTATAGCCTTATTATTATATCAACGGGCAAAAGGAATTATGTCTTAGTAATGCATTTGTACAAATGGATGTAATGCATTTATACAACCCGGTTCATGATATAGATATAAAATACATTCCATATCTAGTTTTGGCACAGGTGTAAGTGCTTTAGTTCAGAAGATATACTTTTTTTGAAAGAAATGGAGCAAATGATGATACAAGCACACTTATTCTGCTAATGATGCAAATCAAATCTGGCCGATTAGCTAATTGAAAATCCAAGATGCCGGCCATTTCGAAGATAGTTGTCAAATTAATCGCCCGAAGTTGATGTTTTCCTTAGAAGTATTTGTAGTTGTTTGATTTGCATGGGTTACTGTAGTTATTGATTCCTATATTTTCAAACCTACTGAAGTAGATTTTAATGTTTATGAAGCCAACTAAATCACATTTTTCAAAATTTTATTGTTTATCAAATCAAAATTACATATATTTTTCAAGATGATTTGTTTTTTTTCAAGATGGCCACCAGATAGTTAATTGTTCATTTTGTATGCTTTGCACCACAATATTTAAACCATCCCAATGGTCTTTCAGTAGCTACTGCTCACATGCACAGCTGCAGAGTGACGTGCAGGAGGAGAGGGCATACTGTAAGCACCTGCAGCTTCCTTTACATCCTTTTTTACATGAACACTCTACCAGTTCTTGACAGCTCGCTGCAATAGGGGTTATTGTTGTCCAACATATCTGTCATGTCTCTCCGTTCTTTATCCACCTCCATTCAACAGGACTGTTTGTGTCTGGATTAAAGTTGGGTGCCGGGCCCCAGATGATTGCTGCCTGATATGTATTATGTGTTCTATGACGACTACCTGTGTTGGTGGAATTTAGTTGTATGGTCTCTGCTTGGGAGAAAGGAGAGCTAGTCTTGCTTCATCCACACTAGCAGCTGAAATTTATCTGTCGTACATAAAGGCAATGGATCTCTCCAGCCTCAGCATGTCAAGATTACGAATCAATGTTGGATGCTGGCTGAAACTACTGATTGTTTTAGAAACATCATCAAATATATTCCAAGTCTGCCATGCAGATTTCTTCTCTTTCCTACGGAAGGCAGACATGACATTACAGCTAATGAACGCATGAAAGTAGGGGATCCGTCTAGCGTTTTCAAACCCTGTTGCAGGAACTACCTCATGGACTGGAATCCATCAAATATTGTCTCCTTGGTCAAAGGCAATCCACATTTTGCTCAAGATCTATTTCCTGTAAGGACGACAACACAGATATTGTTATGACTAGCACATTTGTGCCATTGGCATCAATAATAGTAGACTTTCTCTCATCAGATGAATACGATCACGAATTTGTTATCTCCATACTCAGGCCATGTCCATTATGTGTGTTTACCCAAAGCATACAATGGTTTGTCAGTAGCAGTGATAAGTGTCTGCCCTGGGTTGGCTCTGCTTCTATGTTGCATGGTGGGCTGACCATATGATGCTGACGATTAACCACATCCTCAGTGAGGAAGACTTCTTCCAACCACAAATAATCTTCTCTCATGTGTGACAAGATCGATTGTGGTGCTAGTAAAGATTGTCTTGCTTCTGAATTAGGATTGAAGTTGTTTGTGATGTATGTTGGTATGTACTTCTGGAAACTCTGGGGCTTCATTAACTTTCATTTCTAACTACAGTTTGAGAAGCTCAGGTTCTTTACCAGCATTTTCAGTCCTTGGGTGTTGGAAAATGGACACACTTGTGCCATGGAACTATGTTTGAAATGTGGTCGCAGTTAGGTCATGATCTAAGGTGTCCACTGCTACAGTTATGAACAACTACTTTCTCAACACTGCGGGACAGCTTACTCCATATTTAGCATATTGTGCAATAACTGTTTCTCCTAGTTTTGCTGATATTTTTGGGATTCTGTTGTGTGATATGCAGAGCTTCTTCTAAAGGTTGTAAAGCCAGAGGCAAGGGACTATGACGTTGCCCTAACAAGCAGAACAATGCCTTAGAGACTGACTATATATACATATGGTCAGCGCCCAAACTAGGACCAGGGAGGGCCAGACAAAGCCTTCTGATGACTCAGCAGGTAGACCTATAGGCTCCTTCAAATCCCCCAATCCTTAGCTCACAAGGATGGTGATATTGCAGCAACCAAAGAAACTAACGAGTTTGAGTGGGACTCAGACCTCAGTATGGCAATCACCAAGCAATCACCAGGCAAGGATGTTACCAATAGGCAATTGTCTCTTCCTCGTTGTGACAGATCCATACAATTGTTGTTTCATTGTTTTTTAAATGTCTGTGGACATCTGCTCCTTCCTTGTATTTCACAATGTAGTTGTGATATGAAAAGGTCAGATTTTTATGCACCATTTGTGACTTGATGTCTGTACTTTGTTTAATCATGCATATAAATTGCAGCAGTAATGGTGGTACAGCTCATTGTAGGTCTTGAAAGGTGCTGTTGAAATTTGACTTATAATGGAGTATATCTTGTCTTATTACTTGTCTTATTATCTCAGCAGCTTGCATTAGATGGATCGCTTCACCATACTTGGATGCTTTGGAGATAATTTGAGCCTACATTATTTTCAAAAGTCAGTAAAACATCTCACCCTTTGCAATGAACTTGCAGTTTTGGAATGAGGAAAAAGAACTGGCCCTTTAGTCTAGTAGAAGGAATTATAGGCAACTCAACACCAAGCTGTTTCAGTCTTGGCTTATAAAGTAATGTTAAGTCAGCTAGTTTGAAAATGAGTGGATCTTTACTGTCACTTGTATTTTTCATCTAACTAATGAAGGTGACTAGTTTGGATAAAGCAACTGAATTTGCTTCCGTCCAGTACTCCTGTGCTTGCTCTTGCTTCAGCACCTTAGATAGGCACTACTCAATGCCATTGAGCAGGCAAGGCTATATTTCAGTTATTGTGCTCTGATAACTCTTGCACTTATTTTAGCAAGGAGTTTCTTATCACAGTGTGTTTCTACGTACTTGTTTATTCTCTTTTTCAATTGCATTGTTTTAGCTATCTTCTTGAACCATTCGTGGAATCTTACCTGTTACCTGCAGAGGTTGATATTTTTTTCAGCTGTGCTCAACTTATTGTTGTTGTTATTTTTATTATGATAAAGGCCTTGGGGCATGTGATTCCCTTCTTTCAATCTCCAATGCTGTACAGAAATCCCTTGATTATTGTCTGGAAGTTTGTATGATTGGCCTCGATTTTAGTGCTGCCTTTGACCGTTTTAATCATGAGGCCCATGTTTTCAAACTCGAACAGTTGGGAGTGGGTGGGTCGTTTCTGAGCATTATTATTGATTTTTTTAAGTAATAGATCACAGAGAGTTGTTGTTGATGGTTACCATAGTAAGTCTAGGAATGTGATATCTGGTATTCCACAGGGTAGTGTTCTTGGCACATTACTTTTCATCTTATATACATATGGTTTGACCCAGAAAACAAGCTTGTTGAATATACAGATGATGCTACTCTCTTTGCATAAATTCCATCCCCTGAATGTAGATCTGGGGTTGCTGAATCCTTTAACAGAGATCTAGCTAAAATTAGTGCATGGTGCAAATTATGCAGTATGAAGTTGAATCTTAACAAAACTCAAAGTATGACTGTATGTAGGTCAAGGACAGGGGTTCCTCAACATCCGGATCTCAGCATTGATAGTGTTTCTTTAACTTTGTGTGACTTTTAAAATTTTGATAAACACATTAGGTCTGTGTCTTCTTCCATTGTACAAAAGATTAGCTTATTGAGAAAGTCTTTTAAGATTTTTGGTGATCAATCTATTCTGGAGACGTGTTATAATTCTTTCATTCTACCTTGTTTCGAGTATTGTTCTCCTTGTGGTATTCAGCTGCTGATTCTCATCTTAATTTGTGGGACAGGAACTTGCGGTCTATTAATTTTTTATTTCTGATCTAGATATTAATCTTTGGCACTGTCATTCAATTAGTTCATTATACATGTAACATTAGATTTTTCATAATTCTGGCCATCCTTTACATTCAGATCTTCCTGGACAGTTCCATCCTGTTCGTAATACTAGGCATGCAGTTAATTCTAATAGTCAGGCCTTCTCCATTAAGAGGCTGAATACTACACAGTATTCTAGAAGATTTATTCCAGCTGTAACCAAGTTCGGGAATGATCTTCCTAATCGGGTAGTTAAATTAGTAGAACTTCAAAAGTCAAAGTTGCAGAAAATGTTTTTATGTTGAACGGGGTGACATGAGTCTTTTTATAGTTATCAATAAATTATCTGTTTGAATGTTGTTAATTTTTTTTGAAATATTTTATTTTGATTTCTCATTACTTCTTATATCGTTTGTTTATTTCCTTGTTTCCTTTCCTTATTAGGCTATTTTTCCCTGTTGGAGTCCTTGGACTTATAGCATCTTGGCTAGTAATAATAATAATAATAATAATAATAATAATAATAATAATAATAATAATAATAATAATACTAAGCATGAGTTAGAGTTCTCATGCTTGAGGGTACATTCGGGCACGCTATTCTATCTTGATTCTTTTCCTCTTGTTTTTATGATGTTTTTATAGACTATATGTGATGGATCTAGTTTAATGTTGTTACTTTTCTCAAGATATTTTAGTTTGATTGTTATTACTTCTTTTCTAGTTTATTTATTTCCTTGTTTCCTTTCCTCACTAAGCTATTTTACCCTGTTGGAGCCCTTTGGCTTATAACATCATGCGTCTGTAACTAGGGGTGTAGCTTAGCTAATAATAAAAAAAAAAAAAAAATAATAATAATAATAATAATAATGTTTTTATATAATACTATTATTATTATTATCATTATTATTATTATTATTATTATTATTATTATTATTATTATTATTATTATTATTATTATTATTATTATTATTATTAGCTAAGATACAACCCTAGTTAGAGACGCATGATGCTATAAACCAAAGGGCTCCAACAGGGTAAAATACCCTAGTGAGGAAAGGAAACCCTCAGTAGGCTATTTTTCCCTGTTGGAGCCCTTTGGCTTATAGCATCATGTGTCTCTAACTAAGGTTGTAGCTTAGCTAATAATAATGATAATAATAGTAATAATATTAGTAATGATAATAATAATAATAGTAATAATGATATTGTTATTATATAACAATAATAATAATGATAATTATTATTATTATTATTATTATTATTATTATTATTATTATTATTATTAGCTAAGCTACAACCCTAGTTAGAGACGCATGATGTTGTAAGCCAAAGGGCTCCAACTGGGAAAAATAGCTTAGTGAGGAAAGGAAACAAGGAAATAAATAAACTAGAAGAGAAGTAATAACAATCAAATTAAAATATCTTAAGATCAGTAACAACATTAAACTAGATCCATCACATTTAGTCTATTGTTAATTTGTTCTCATAATTTATTTATTTCCATATTTCCTTTTCTCATAGAGCTATTTTTCCCTATTGGAGTCCTTGGGCTTATAGCATCTTGCTTTTCTAACTAGGGTTGTAGCTTGGCTAGTAATAATAATAGTAATAATAATTTAATTAGATCTAACTTGTGAAGGTTTAAATGGCTCAGTTTGCCCCTCTTCGCTTTACTGTTATATGCGACTTGAACTTTGCACTTCTGATTATATAATTCGTATTAAGCTTATAGGCCTAGAAACAAAATAAAGAACGATACTACACCTAGACTGTGGGGAAATTTCACAAATCGTACTTAATGGCCTGATAGACGGCCTTTTTAAGTTATAAGATTTGATATAAATATATATTGCCCTATCTGACATATAACCATGTCTTAGTATGTTATAAAGCCAAGGCTCCAGAGCCATATTATTATTATTATTATTATTATTATTATTATTATTATTATTATTATTATTATTATTATTATTATTCTAGATACATTCTTATTATAGCATGTGCACATTATAGCTGTGGGTGAATATGCCTGACCTGATTATACTGTAGACCTCCGCTCACGACATAAAAGTAAGTAATAGAGGTAGAATTAATTGTATTTCTAAAAGCGAAGATAATTCACCACCTCGCTTATTATCTAATTATCATTATTTCCTCTCCCTGAATAAACCCCGCGAGAGAATAGAACTATATAGGTAGCGTTGACTATAACCTAGTCCTAAGCTATGGCTTATAATAATTTATTACAAGTTTCAAAACCACGACCCCAACTAACTTTTGCTTTATACATAAAACGGCATAAGCAAAATTAGATATCTTTGAATTCATATCCCAAATGCATAAATTGATATCATTAGGCTATAGTGCTAAGCTTATCTTTTTTTTATTCCTCTTGACGCCTTCTTTCTCACTCTCCCTCTATCCAGACAGATAGTTCCAAGAATAGTCTCACGGAGTAACGATGACAAGGGGATTCATGCTAGGCTAACGCATTTCAATTTTTTCCCCTGAAATATAATTTTAGCAGTATTTTTTTTTTTTAACAAAATATTATTTATCAATGATGAAGTTTTACATAACAATGGACCAACGTTGTCTCATACATACACATGTTTACAAAGTGAAATATAAGTTTCAATACTGAGTGGCAACTTGAGAACAACGCTCGGCCGATGCAAAAATAAAAAAGCACCAGTTTTGCTGCATACTGTACAATAAATGCCGAGGGGAGGCTTCAGTGCTGAACAGATATATCAACACAAACTTCAGTAGCACGCTGTACATTAATTGGCATTTACGCATGGTTATTTTTGTAAAATTAGTGGTCCATATAAAGTTTCATTTGTAATTTCCTACGTAATTAAGAATTTTTTTTTAATAAGGAAAATATTCATTTACACCTTTCACAACTATTCTCTTTTATTGCGGTATTAATAGATGTTTATCGACTTTCTCTGATTACTTACACAAAGAAGAATCGCTTTGAATATGAGCAAATATGAGTAAAGAATGAATATGATAATTGAAATAAGTATGGTAACCCACTCCACCCCAACCACCCGAGTATCTATATCCGATTATATAATTATATCTTACTTAGGGGTCTTATTCAATCAGTTTTACTGACGATCTGACGATCATAAGTATAAGCTTTAGAGATTTCACATGACCGCATTATAAACTTGGCCACTTTTTGTGAGTTTTGCTTAATGGTCTTTTTGTGTGTCATCCAAATCATATTTTTATGTCTATAGCGAAAATGGGAACGGAATTAATTTTGTTTTTCGTTTCTGTGAGTTGAAGCTTTAAAACAAAAAAATGCCTATGAATCATTCTAGTATTATGATATGTGTGCAGACTCAATGACAAAGTTTCATAATATGTATTCTCCCTCATTTGTTAAATACCACAACTATCATATAATTGGTCTTACATGAAAAGTTGTGATTGTATTTATAGTTCATAAATCTTGAGACCAACGAAAACCGCTATAAGTAAAGCACGGATGGGAAAGCAATTCAACATATTGGGTGAATTATTAGTTTAGAAGTCTTCAAATTGTATGTAATGACGGCAATGTGATGTAAGTTTTAATCTGTGTTTTTATCGCATTCCTGTATCCAACGGCACGGGCAAATTAAACTTCGATTTAGACTCATTTTTAAAGAAACGTGTTAATTTGACAGAAAGAGATACTGTATTATGGCTTAAATGATGTAGACTTTCAGCATCTACTTAAGGAGTTCTAGAATTATATATTCATAAGCATATTTATGAATCCATTAAAGGGGAGTTTTTTAAGGTTTCGCTTTGTATCACTTCATTTACATTTCGTACCCGATTTGATCCTCAGTCTATTTATAAATGCTCTTTCTTATAGCTTTCGTAGATTAATTTAAGCTTTTGCTTCTTTGATTCCATGTGGCAGTCTTAAGTTTTAATTGTGGTATTAATTCTAGATACTGTTACGTGCCAGTATGCTTGTGAGTCCTGCCTTGCTTAAGGAACTCTGCGCGTACACAAAAGGAGAATAATGGTAAAGTCGCCAGTCGGCAATAAGACAAGGAATACCGACAAGATAGATATATTTACAATAATGAAAATTAATAAAATGGGAGCACAACAGATAACTGCTTCATATTTCAAGTAAGCCACGAGGTACTTCATGGGTAGTTGGACTCACGTAGAGTTAGGAAGGCTGTGGAAGGTTTTCAGCACCGCGATCTCATTCCCTAGAAAGGGAAATAAATTAAATTATTAAACGCTCACTTCTACAGGCTGGAACACGATGAAGTCTTGTGGTTAAAACCTTTAAGCAAATTAATTAAAAGTGCAAACTTAGGAATTTAAACACTACAGTGGGAAGCAACACTGTCACAGGGTGAATTAATTAAGGTTAGGAGCAAACGGCACACGTTGGGATATAAGGAATAGGATAAAAAGGTTCAGTGGGTAGAATCTTTCTTTAAGGATAAAGGAATTATTGGGGTGTGATAAGGGAATGAGAAGGAAGATTGGGTAAGGAAGATGAGGATCTCAAAATACAGACACCTTACCTTGATAAAAAGGACTCTGTTTCCTCCCTTGTGGAGGATGTGTCCCAGGTCCTGCCTCCCTTTAGTCTTGGGAGCAAAGAGACGATAATGGTACTCTCACGGCGGCGGTTGATTAGCGAAGAAGGAAACCCAGTTGTTTCTGGGTTGACTTGTCACTTAACCCCACTTGGCCCCCAATTTGGGGGACGGGGGGTAGGGGGAATTGGCCTGACCGCTGTCCTATCGGTCATTGGCCTTGGTCTTGTCTCCCGACATCCTTCACATCTCGTCTTCCTCCTTCTCCTGGGATCTCAACGCCGCCACGCCACGTGGTTTGTAAAGATGTCTGGAAATGAGACCTCAGGGGAGTAGACTGGTATAGGATGATCGGGGAGGGAGGGGGGTGAGACTCTGGGTAGGGTCTCAAAGCTTGTGGTGTCGAGTGGTCCTTGCTGGTTGGGTCTTTTGTTTGGAAAAAGTAGCGTAATGACTGCCAAGAATAACATTACCTATGCTCTATCCTTAGCCTTTGTACTATATGGTATAACTTCTTGAACGATAATTTCATCATCCCTAGATTAGATTTTTATTTTTCATATATATGGTGATTTTTCTTCTTCGTAAGCTTTCCTTGTTTTAAAGTATGTTTGCATTTGGGGGACTTTTACGACTTGTAGTGAAGCAAAATGTCATCATGAACTTGAAGTGGGCTAAACAGAACAACCCTATTCAAATATTTACTTTTGAATTCTTTCTCGCAATTATATTTGAAATTCATAAACTTCACGCACATCCCTTTGAAGGATGCATTCAGCTGTTAAGAATTATAGATTCTGAGCATACATAAAATGTAGAATATCTGATTAGGATCTTAAAACTGTTACCAGATTTTGTTGAAGCGTTGGAGAGTTAACACTATAATGATGCACGCACTAGAGAAAGAAATTGTTTTGTTTACAACACAATAGATTACAATAGGGACAGAAACTTTGAAGTTTACTGTAAAATACATCGAACTAGAATGAAAAGGGTATTACAAATCATCTCTTGTACACCCGGCAACAAAACCGGTGTCGCCTTGCCAGACCCAACTTGGATACATCATGTCCTCCTTGCCCTGAAAGGTTGAAAGGTGGCTTGACGTTTGAACAACCAAAACATCGTTAGGATGCTTCGAATGTGAGGAGGAGGGTAATTACCTATATCAGTCAAAGAAGTGCGAGGATTGATGATATATATATATAATATATATATATATATATATATATATATATATATATATATATATATATATATATATTTATATATATATATATATATATATATATATATATATATATATATGTATATATATATATATATATATATATATATATATACATATATGTGTGTATATATATATATATATATATATATATATATATATATATATATATATATATATATATATATATATATATATATATATAAATATTCAGTATAATGTATATATACACAATATATATATATATAATATAATATATATAAAAAATATATATAATATATATATAAATATAATATATATATATATATATATATATATATATATATATATATATATATATATATATATATATATATATATATATATATATATATATATATATATATATATATGAAAGATAGAGAGGTCTTATATCTTATTTTTTTTAAGAAATGCAATCGTTTTCGAGAATAGTTATCGAAAAATATAATCACACCGATATATTTGAATTCCTTATTACATTTTTATAAGGAACATCCTTCAATATTGTGGAAACTGACTATTCCAATTGATATACGTGGGAATGTTATATTCCTTGTTTGCATTATTCTAGAAAAGCTGCGCTCTCTCTCTCTCTCTCTCTCTCTCTCTCTCTCTCTCTCTCTCTCTCTCTCTCTCTCTCTCTCTCTCTCTCTCTCGAGTTCTAGAATAAGTTAGATAAGATCATAAGAACCCTCCAAATGCTTAAACTAAATCGCCCTACCAAAGAGCAAATGGAGTATCTGCGAATGGACTAAAAAGTCTTTGAGACACCCAAAATCCTTATAACTCTCTCTCTCTCTCTCTCTCTCTCTCTCTCTCTCTCTCTCTCTCTCTCTCTCTCTCTCTCTCTGTATAAACTGTATATATATATATATATATATATATATATATATATATATATATATATATATATTTATATACATACATACATTATATATATATTTATATTTATTTATATATATATATATATATATATATATATATATATATATATATATATATATATATATATATATATATAGAACCTGTATCCAATATTTTATATTATTTGGATGTTCCTAAGGATCACACAAGACTGCTAACTACTTTGCAAGTTGGTGTTGGAATTGTATTTCTTTCGGGTGAAGATCCCATGTTCCAAAGATGTTCAATGACCACCTAAAAACAATGTTAGAACGCTATATGCCCGTTTTCATTGCGAGTTGGAATCATTGATATTAAATGTTGTCAAAAGGGGTATTACCATCATCATCATCACTTCATAAATGTTAATAAGCAAACCCCGTCCAGCCATACATTAAGATCACCCAATTGCTACCTCTCCAACATCATCTTTAACCCCCACCTGGTTATATCCCTCTACCCCCATCCCCAATGTTTGAGGTTTAAAGGTCTCACAATTATGATAAGATCCTTCTGGTGGAAGTTTATTAGTAAATGAAAAACAAAATACTAAAATGACAATATTTCATACAGTTTGCTTTCCAGGTGTTTTAAATTATATCAAAACTATAGATAACGAAGTAAATATGCGAAAGACTGATTGAACAAATATCGAGAGTAATGGATTTCTTGAAGAGCTTACCGGGGGAGCACTTTTAAGGTGTTGGATATCAGGACATGAAACGACAAATAAAATCGTAATAATACGGATACTCAATGCTAAGGAAATATTTCCTTTTCCCTTGGGATGGGTGAAGCCAGCTAGACTCGGACCTTTGGGTATTGAGCAATCGTCACCAGGGAAGGGGGTTCGCTTGGAAGTGAGCGACTTTCCCAGATAATTTGATTGATTGACTGATTGATTAGGAATTTTTTGTCCTCCAGACATCTAAGGTTATTGACGCCGAAACAGATAATTTGAGTGAACAATGTGTTGATAGTTTAATATTTTATACCCTACATCCTATATACCACATCATCACAATAATAATGCACCAATGAACTTTCATTGCATGTTATTTCACATATTCTATTGTCACAATCACTTCTAAAACAATATGTTATCTGAAGATAGATTTTAAATCCCCAACCTTAAACTAATATAATTGATATAGGTTATGATGGTGAATATTTGATCAAATTTTCACCACCATAACATTTATATTAAAGTGTAGTTCCTAAACTCAATGTAGTCCTGATAAAAGGTCGCGAAGTGATCCGAAACACATGTTTA
>NC_090725.1:93240025-93242525 GCF_036898095.1 Palaemon carinicauda | reverse complement strand
ATATATATATATATATATATATATAAATGTATATACATATATATATATATATATATATATATATATATATATATATATATATATATATATATATATCCCAGAGCCGGTACCAATCGTAATAGTAAGAGAAGTAAAGAAAGCACTGAAAGTCACCATCAGCCGTTACTAACCACCGCAAAACAAAGGCCTTCCACTTGCGTCTGTTTATGGTTTTTCTATGCCAGTCCACACCACAAGATTTCTTTGTACGTCAATTCATGGTCTTCTCTTCCATTCCCAGCAATTTCTAGGGATCCATTCAGTTATTATTCATGTCCATCTATTATCTGTCATTCTCATTGCATATGTCAACAAGTCCATTTTTTTTCTTACATGTTGTAAGAATATCCTCTACTAGAGTTTTCTCTCGTATCCATGTTGCTTTTTTTCTGTCTTTTAGTGGTATTCCCATCATTATTCTTTCCATAGCTCTTTGATTTGTAACTAGCTTATGTTCTAAGGCTTTATTTAGTAAGGCTCTAAGTTTCTTATGTATAATTTAATATTGGTAAGACCATCTCATTGAATACTTTCCTTTTTAGAGAAAGTGGCATTTTACATTCATAATCTCGTTTTGTTTAACAAAAGCTCTTCATCCTAAGCTTATCCTTCTTTTAATTTCGGTCTCGTGTCCTGGGAAATACTTACTGTCTGTCCTAAGTAGTTATATTGATTAACAATCTCCAGAGGCTCGTCCATAACTCTTATTTGTTGTTTCTCTGCTTTTCATGCAACATTATCTTAGTTTTACTTGTGTTCATTTTCAGTTTTAAATTTCGGCTTTTCCTATTCATATCTTCTATCATATTTTGTAATTCCTCCCATGATTCCTCCCATCTGCAAATCTTAAGAAGTTGAGGTTTTACCCATCAATTTTAATTCCTACATTTTTCCATTCTAAACTCTTAAAAACGTCTTCTAGGCATGCAGTGAATAATTCTGGAGATGGGTCTCCCCCTCTAACCCCTTTCTCAATCGGATTTTTTTTCATTATCTTTATGTAGTTTTAGGATTTCTGTATTTCTTGTATAGATATCTTCAAGAGTTCTAACTTAAAATTCTTCTATTCCTTGTTTTTGAAGGGCTTTCATTACTGCTGATGTTTTGACAGAATGAAAAGGTTTCTCATAGTCCATAAATGCCATACAAAGGGGTTTGTCATGCTCTATTGATTTTTCTATTAGCGTGTTAATTACATGGTTACGTTCAATTGTTGAATACCCACTTCTAAAGCCTGTCTGCTCTCTTGGTTGATTAAAGTCTAGCTGTCTTTCTATTCGACCTAATATGGTTTTTGTAAATATTTTACATATTGTGGAGAGCAAACTTATTTGGTGGAAATTTTTCAGGCCTTTTGTCTCTCCTTTTGTGAATTAGTATAATGATAAAAGTTTTTCAAAGTTGTAGGTATAGAGTATTCTTGCAGACATTTGGTGTAGAGTTCAGCCAGTTTTACTATCATGAGATCTCATCCATCTATTATTAAATCAATTGTTAAGCCATTTTCTTCTCCTGTTTTGCCTCTTTTCATGCCTTTTAATGTCTTATTTACTTCTACTGTTAGGCTTGGTATCGGCTCAGGTGTTTCATTATTGCTATTGGTGAAATTATTTCTTTTATCACAATTGTATAGCATTGTCTAGAAATCCTCTGCAATTTTTATCACTCCATCTATATTGTGGATGATATTTCCCTTTTCATCCTTTAAAGCAAACATTTGTTTCAAGTGTTCTTTTCATCAATTTGAATTTTCTTCCTTTCTTTAGGGTTTCCTCAATTTTGGTCTAATTATGTTCACAAATATCTTGGGATTTTAGTTATTTATTGTTTTGGATAGTTCTGCTAATTCTATTTAATCTCTTAGATTTTACCCTCATTTCCAATCTTTTCTTTATTAGGATTTTGGTCTTTTCTGATAGTTATCCTTGATCTTGTTTAGGAACTCTTCCACCTATCTCTTGTTATGATCCCAATATAAATTCTGTTAAATTGCTGTTTATTTCTTCTTTACTTGCTTCAGTTTTATCGTGTATCTAGGAGTACCAATTTTTTATTGCTAAACTAAACTCGTCAGATTTTCTCATTTTACAGGAATGTTTATTTACTTAAAATTTACTATTTTCTCTCTCCGTAAATCTAAACAATTTTTGCTTCTCACCATTCAGTAATCGTTTGACTTGTTTAACAATGTAGTATCCTTAACTAAATTGACTTTTTTACTCAGAATATAATTTATATTTCATTTTTCATTTCTCCATTTGGGCCTCTCCATGTCCATTTTTTATGAAAGCAGGTGTTCATCATTACATCCGCCAACGAAGTTGGGAGGAGGTCATGTTTTCACACTTGGTTTTCCGTTTGTCTGTTTGTTTGCTCTTGAACAACCTCCTGCTCACAATTTTACTCATAGAATAGTGTAACTATCTGGGATTGTTACGTTGAGATGCGGAAGGGATATAAT
>NC_090725.1:93225025-93232525 GCF_036898095.1 Palaemon carinicauda | reverse complement strand
ATTTAATCGATTAAAGCCTTTTATGTTTCCTGTTCCTCCACCTTTAATCCTATCTGATGTCCCAATCGAGGTGAAATTGCTCTTGTCTTTGTCTTCATCATTGGTCTTGACAGCTTATCTGAATGGAGCTATCATGACTTTATTTATCCCAATCAAATTTGAAATTTAATTTTAGGAAAACATAATTACCGTCTCGCTAAAATGAGGATTTCGTGTATCTTTGTTATCTCAAACTTTCTTCGGAGAGATAACATAGATTAGATAGTAAGATCGTTGGCTTTAAATTGTATTTTGTTTTAGACCTGGAAAGTTATTATCGGTATTTAACTTTTGGGATGCTTTTTGTGTATCGCTTCTCGATACGAATAAATTATGAAAGTTGTTTGAAAAGGGATACACCATTTCCTTCCAGACCGCCCTCTTTTTAAGTAAACACTTTTCATATACACACTATGAGCTTATGACCAGTTATCCTAATCTGAAACGAAATATGTGAGTTTCAGCTATCCACAGACGTTAAGAGTCTCTAGTTATTTATTACATATTAGAACTTATGTGTAGTACACTTTCAAGAATGATATTCTTTCGTTGATTCCAGCAATCTTTTATCCCTTTAGCATCTCTTCTTTTTCATGAATGTTTTGACACTTTGATAAATAATTTAGAAAAGAAAAAACGTTTCTCAAATAAGAAAAAGAGAAAAAAATCGTGGTTCCTTTTCCACAAAAAGCAAGGGATCGGCCTACGATGGAAAATTTTAAGAGTCTTCGAAAACTGATGTTAAACAAAAAATCCAAAGCTTGATAAAGTGCAGAAGCAACTTGTGAATCGTTAACTCTTAGTACTGCTAATTGGCGTTGGTCCTTTGGCTTTTATTCTTTGATGTAGGGATTACTGCCGTTATTCAGTGTCACATTTATTCTTCATATCTCAAGCTGTCGTGCTTGTTTAATCTCTTCGAAATATTTAATTTTATGTCAAGAGAATTATTCTAAAACTCCATTCAGAATAAAAGAAATACCAACACAACGAAGAAATAGTTTCCCGATATATTGAGTCACATAAAAAAATCCATTAGAATTTATCAAATAAAGAAAAATCGAAATGCAATATCAAACGACGACTAAGTACTGGGTCAGTCAACGCTCGACGGCCATTGACGTAGAGCTGAATTACGAAGGAAAATGTGTAGTCTGGCTTTAACCCGGCTGAATAGTTCTTGGGGTTATTAAAGGATATTATGCCCAGCTAAATAAATATGCGAGCGGCCTCATTATCCGAGTAGGAGTGTAAATTTAAATAATTACCCGCTTTTAAAGTTATCAGCAAACTTCTCAGTGTATCTAGAATCATCGATCAATAGACTGTGCTAAGTGGTGGTACATTTCGGGGTGTAATTTTGCGAGATCGTAAATTAAAATTAATGCGACTTTCACGTGAGGAACCTAAAGCAGCGTGCGGGAAATTTTTTTTTATTATTTTCTTTTTTGGAGGGTCGGCCAATTATTGAGGTAGTGCTGCTATCAGTCACTGATTACCTCTCTTATCGATAACCTGGAATAATTTATTTGTGGTAAAGTATTAAACAGTTCCTTATTCCCGTTGCTTCTGTGGACCAGCGAATACTTTTTAGATCATCATATTCGAAACGAACTCTTATTTTGTTATGAAGTTGAAAACTATTTCCTGTAAAACTTTAAGAAATTAAGTATTCTTGATGACTTCCATTCCAAGAAGTTTTCCATTAGTGCTAAAGCATATTATTGATCACACCAATATTGCATATTGACGCATATGAATGTTATGTTATTCAGAACACCTAGATGGCTAACTAAGTGTATTGGACAGATGACTATAACCCTAATTTCTTGGTATTTACATGAACTATTAAGCCAATGCCATGCAAGTCAAGAGGCACAAGCAGTCATCTCATAAGGCTGTGTTGAACAACTACCAATAACAGCATGTAATATAAATTTGACTCTTCCATAGAATGGCTAACTTAGTTTTAGTCAACATTTGATAGGAATAACCACTTAGGTTGTTTAATGGCACTTGAATAGTTTTCTCAATTTCTCTGATGTAAATAGAGAATTTCTAGTAGGAATTACTTGTAGCATTTATTATGGTCACTTCTCTTCGGTTATTTGCCTGTTTATTATTTAACATACCCACTAGTTAAGGTATCAAGCAGATAATTAATTGTAGTTTGTTGCTTTTCAGCAATCACCTCAAAATATATGGTAACCATTTTATTCATTTTAATATCTGAGGTCCAATTTGTTAATCGGGACTGATCCCTTTTTTGTTTGCCTATACAAAAATTTAAGAAAAATAATGGTATTGAGCTCAACATTGAATAATGGAGCATATGCTGATAATTTTTATAAAATTATTGTGATGAAATCCTTAAGAAAATATGCTTGTGCCTACAGTACATACGGTGTCCCCTTAGCTTAGAAAAAAAAAAGAAAAAAAAAAAGGTAGACTTTCAGTTGGCTCCAGGAAATTTGATTTGATTTCGTTTCATCGGTACTGAATATGGTATATTAATTTTTGTGAATAGGTTGACCTCTTTTTAAACGAATTACCACTTTTTACTTTTATAGGGATGGAAGCAATTATGCGTAATTATTATTATTTTCTTTTTAGATTTGGAATATCTGAGCTGTTAAGAGTTTCGACAGTTTTTTTTTTTTTTAACTAAATGGATTATGTGTATCATTTTAATGCTTCTTGAAGGTACTGCGATGTCCAGTTCCTTTCATTACTTAAACATTTCTTAGAAGTTTTAATTCTTAAATATTCCCCTGTCATGACAACAAATATGAAAAAGAGAAGGACCTTGTTGGTATTCGTCCTAACTGTGGTCTTCGTCTTAATGAAAACAGCGCGATTTTGCAATGCACCTCTAAAATGGAATGTTAATAAATCAACGATAAATAACTGAATCAATAGAGAAAATAATGGTAAACGTTCTTAGTTTAGCAAGTGTTATAACGCCATGGAAACCTTGTTGGTATGTTAATAAAAGGGAACCAAGTAGATTTATTAACTTATTGACTAAGATTGACTAAATAAATGGTATTCGTATTTTTAAAGTCATTGACTGAAAAAGTTACCTCTTGAATAGTAAAGAGAAGATCTAAAAAGAAAATTTAAGCTTCCTCCTATTATACAAGTTTAGTAAACTGAAATGAAAATCAGTATCGTAATTTTGTGTAGAGGTGAGGCAAACTGCTCCCTAATAGTAACAAATACCAAGAAGATTATGTAACTTCAAGGTTAAGTTCTATTTATCAATCTGGAGAAATGGAAGCATCTAATTTGAATAGGATTCATTTAACAAATACTTCCTTTGGAATGGAATGCGATTTTACAGTTAGCGCATCACCGCTGTAGATTTCTTCGCATAATTTTTCATTCAAGTAAGGAGAAAATTTAGGATTGTGCTATGTCCAAAGATGAAACTTTTGAAATTTTTGGGGTACTTTTATCCTCGTGTTTTCCTAGAAGTCTTCAGGAATTTCGCTAATCATCGAGCCAAACGAAGGAAAAATCGGGAATCTACAGTAATGGAACAGAGAATATCCTTATCTGACAAAAAGGATTGTTCACGAAACAGCGTATTAACGTTAAATAGGCTACAATGACATTCCGTCGATAGTATATAATGCTTGAGTCGGGTAAGAAAAAGCTATTTTTAAACTTAATGTGATAAAATCCCCATATTCTGGCCTGCGTCTTTATAAGTTGTCAGAGATACGTAATGATATTCAGGAAACTAACCTCACTGTAATTGGTTAGAAAATTATTTTCTATACTGCCATCCAGTTAGAGTATACATGAAAAAACATCATAATTCTGCTCCAGCATACTTTACAACTTGCGTTTTTTGTAGCATTACAACAATATTATTAATTCAAACCAAAAAATAAATAAAATTGTTTCCAAAGATTACTAATCATTGCGCTCTTCGTATTAATATATTCTGCAATAAAATGTGAACTGTGATGAATAGTTTATAGATGAAACCATAGAACGTCTTTAAGAATAAACAGTATTAGGGTGAAGTTATATCTGAGTTTGGATATTGAACGTTTTTAATGTAAATTTTCTAGTGAAGTGATTCACGAAAGGCAAATCTCCTAAATTCTTAGGGTAATAGAATTGAAATTGTGTGGTTATTTTGATAAATCTTCAAGCCATTTTATTTGGTAAAGCAAAAAAAAAAAAGAAAGATTGCATATATATACATTATACATATATGTATATATGTATTTATATATGTATGTGTAGATATATACATACAAACAGTATATATATATATATATATATATATATATATATATATATATATATATATATATATATATATATATATATATATATATATATATATATTGTATAATATACTTCATCTTTATACCAATTCAGAAAAGGGGACACACAAAAGGCTTGAAAAATTACCGCCTAATCAGTTTACGCTTTGTAATATATAAAATATTTCCAAATATATTAGGGTGAATAGAAAGACAGCTAGACTTTACTCGACTGAGAGAGGAGGTGGGCTTTAGAAGTGGGTACCAACAACTGACTATATCCATGAAACAAACCAGCGAATGAAAAAAAAAAAATTAACAGAATATGACAAACCACCATTTATGGAATTTATACACTATGAGTAAACATTTGATTCTTTCAATACATCAGCAGTAATGAAAGCCTTTCAAAAAGGGGGAATAGAAGAATCTAATGTTAGAACAGTTGAAGATATCTATACAGCAATCCTAAAATTACATAAAGATAGTGAGAAAATTCCGATTCCCAAAAAATTCCAAAATAAATTGCAGCATGTCTAGAAGTTTTCATGAATTACATTGGAAAAATGTTGGTATTAATATTAATGTGGAATAACAACTTAAGATTTGCAGATGATATAGATGTGTTTAGTGAGTCAATGGAGGGAATTACAAAAGATGTTAAAGGATTTGAAAAGAGATAGCAGAAATGTAGAACTGAAAATGTATATGAGTAAAACTAAGATAATGTTCAATGAAAATGCAGAGCGATAACAAATAAGAGTTATGGAAGAGCCTCTGAAAATTGTCAATGCATATACTTACTACTTAGGACAGACAGTAAGTGTTTCCCTATGACACGAGACCGAAATTAAAAGAAGGTTAAGCATGGGATGGAGAGCATTGGGGAGGCAAAATAAGATTATGAAAAGTAAAATTCCACTTTCTCTAAAAAGAAAAGTATGTGATGAGGTAGTCCTACCAGTATTAACTTGTGCATCAGAAACTTGGAGCCTTACTAAAGCCTATTTACAACTTAAAGAGCTATGGAAAGAATAACGATGGGAATAACAATAAGAGACAGAAAAAGAGCTACTTGGATACGATAGCAAACTAAAGTAGAGGATATTCTACCATGGGCTGGACAGACAATAGGAAGAAAAGACGATGGAACGACGAACTAAGGAAGTTTACAGGAGTGGACAGGCACTGAAAAACCTTAAACAGACTCAAGTGGAAGGACATGTCTGAGGCCTTTGTTCTGCAGTACACTAGTTACGACTCATACGACTGATGAGGATGATATATATATATATATATATATATATATATATATATATATATATATATATATATATATATATATATATATATATATGTATATATATAAATATATTATATATACACATACATATATATATATGTATATATATATATATATATATATATATATATATATATATATATATATATATATATATATATATATATATATATTTATATATACACACACACATACACACACAAAGCCAGGGGAAAGGGATTTTTGCATAGAACTTTAGAGTTAATATTCTCGGATTTTTGTACGTAATAAAACAAAAGTTCTAGATCGTGTCTAATTTGTCTTGTATCTCGTTACTTTCTTTCTTAGACTTTTCAGGATCAACTTGTGATTTATGTATTTACATACACATGCGTGTGTGCTCACTTCTACTAATTATTTTTTATTAGTTATCCACCAATCCTCTTTGCTGCCGTTTCAATTACCAGCGATTATTACTTATTTTTTCCCTCATGTGTTTCTAAGCTCTCGTCTTCATAAAGAAACTAAGTATAATTACTAATGGAATCAAGCCCTCTTCCTCCATTCTCGTGCTCTCTGCATAGTTAACCAGGTTTATCAAAGGGATGGAAATATGAAAAGAAAGTAAATTTCCATCAAAGCAACTTTAGATTTTTAGGCTGTTTGTAGCTCGAGGAACTAATAATAATATGTAGATTGAATTCAGCGGTGGACTTGGTTTTCGGATTTTTCCTACCCTCTTTTTAGAGTTGAAAAATCCTCTTACGCCCGGTTATAACTTGTTCAATTGCTTCTCATCTGAGAGAGAGAGAGAGAGAGAGAGAGAGAGAGAGAGAGAGAGAGAGAGAGAGACTTTAGGTCTTTGTCATTAAAGAAATCACAGTTTTCTAGGTATAGTTTTTAGAACATCTTAATCTTCAATCCTTTGTGGTTACGAATGTTGCCGAGAGAGAGAGAGAGAGAGAGAGAGAGAGAGAGAGAGAGAGAGAGAGAGAGAGAGAGAGAGAGAAGTATGTATTTATCAATAATAGCATTTTAGGACATAATCGATTAATCTGGTTTTGCAGTGTTGATATCCTGATTGAGTAACGAGTAAGTGACCTCAACACGTAAGTTAAAGGTGAAAGAAAGTACAAGTATTACGAAGTTATTAGTGTTGCAAATGATTTATAGCCTTCAGCTGTCTTTACCAAAGTAAAATCATTTTTGAATTGGAGTTAAATTTACGTTCTACGAAAGCTATAATATTTAAATTTGATGTAAATTTTTAGCATTTTCAACCTCGGATTACATGTGTATCATTGAAGGTAGGCATCTTTTTGCCTTTGTTAGTTTTGTTTTATATAATAATCTCAATTATGCTTTCTTATTAATCCTTAAATCATTAGACCTACTAATAATATTCCTTCTGTACCAGTAACTGGCATATAATCATTAATATTCTCTTAAAATATGAGAAATGAACGATTGCAGAAAAAATAGAAATATTTTTATTGAATAAGAATTGAAATTTAACTATTAGTTTGAAAAAAATATTAACAATAAAGAGTGTAACCTTATAGAATACATTGATAATTAAAAAAGTAATTCTTCATTACCATATCAGATATAAAAATAACAAAGAAATATGTTAAAACTCAAGAATGAATAACGGCTAAACATTATATTAGGATGCCGAGCAGATTTCTGGTTTGGTCAGGAAAATTTTTGAAGTAATTCTCTACCGGGTGATTTCGTGTCGTTGGCGAAGTTAATGATGTTCTATATTTACATTAGGGTTTTTCGCATGGACATTAATTGTAGAAGAGTGGTCGGAAATGGGCCAAATACATCTAGTATAATTACGGGTTTCTTTTTCCTTTATCGACGCTGTTTTTGTGTAATTCCATTACTCAG
>NC_090725.1:93215025-93222525 GCF_036898095.1 Palaemon carinicauda | reverse complement strand
CGTAACCATAGATGACCACCGCACAAAATAATACATTTACCACCACCCTTTGTAAGGATCTTGTTCAAAAGAAATAATTTTATACTTTATTTTTATATATACTGTCTTGTTTTTTTTTTTATTATAAACTTTAACGGTCACTATGCAAAACTCGAAACTCCAAAGTCAACTGAATTGATCATGTCATAATTTCATTAGCCTCTTAATTGTGAAATCGATTTTATTCATTGTTTCCTGAATCATATGGGAGCCCCCCCCCCTTTTTTTTTTGGCAGAGCCGACCATATTTATATAGTTAACTAATTTAGTATATATTATCGGTCGAAAATTATAAAACATAAAATTATTTTTTAGATTTCAAGATATTACTTTGGAAGTAATATTAGAATATGTGTAAGTGGATATATATATATATATATATATATATATATATATATATATATATATATATATATATATATGTGTGTGTGTGTGTGTGTGTGTGTGTGTGTGTGTGTGTGTATATATATATATATATATATATATATATATATATATATATATATATATATATATATAGTATATACATATATATATATATATATATATATATATATATATATACACACACTTTCTTCCACAATTAAAGGAACCAGTGATTTAGATAAATATCCTTGGTAGAGAAAATCATCCACCAAAATATCTTGGGTACGGCCCAAAAATTCTTAACGTAAATTAAATTAGAATTTCCAAAAAACCACCTTTTTTAATGGAGGCATTGAACGACTACCCCCAAAGGATGTTGTAAAGTTTAGCTAATCAAAGGCTTTTCATGCATTGAAAAGAATCAACTCGCAAATTCCAAAGATGCTGTTTAATCAGTATTGTTCATTCCAATTGCTACACTTTTATTTGGAAAAGACAATTAAGATTTGGTTCAATGAGTTTTAATCTGACATTCTGTGCGTTTTCTAATTACTGAAGGGACTTGAATCTTATATTTTTCTTCTTAAGCAAAATCAAAATAATTACAGATAGAATTAAGAAATATGTTATTGAAAGTATAATGTCTGTCTGTTCGAAACGCTAGTATAACGTTTTATAGAAATTGAATACAATTATCATGAACCAGAATTATTGAAATGTTTACGGCTTGAAATATTCAGCTGAAAATAAGTTTGATAATGAATTTTTTTTCTATCCTAACACTTTTATTTGATAGATGCAGTTGACAATTATATACAACGCATTTTTCTGCTAATGAAAAGTATTTCAAAATTATTTTTATGGTACTTTTTGTCATTAGTGGCAGTACGCAAGATTATATATATATATATATATATATATATATATATATATATATATATATATATATATATATATATATATATATATATATATATATATACACAGTATATATTATACATATATATGTATATGTATAATATATATATATATATATATATATATATATATATATATATATATATATATTATATGTATATATATAATATAATATATATATATGTATATATATATATATATATATATATATATATATATATATATGTGTGTGTGTGTGTGTGTGTGTGTGTGTGTGTGTGTGTGTGTGTTTGTGTGTGTGCTTGCGGACACGCGCGTATTTACATGTTAACAAAGACAGTAAGGGATCTTTTATCAAACGGACCTAGATTGTTGTTATGTTTTGGCATCTGTCTTACATGTCTTGCTGTTCAGGCGTAGTTGTTAAAATCTGTACGCTTGTGCATCTGTATTGGTGTTATTTCCGGGGCATTTAATTATATGCGCTATAGCAATAATCTTTTTCTACGTTTCCTTAGTCAGGGTATCAAAGAATTAAGCTGTAAGAAACATTTCTTTTGTCACCTTAAAATTTCCAGTTTAATAAGGAAGTAATTGAGTAACATTATAATCTAATTGTCGTAGTAGAGATTCCAGTGGCTGATTACTTTCATGTTGTAATGTAAATAAGACTGTACTCCGGATGTAGCGTCATGTTTTTAATGTAGGGAGAGAGAGAGAGAGAGAGAGAGAGAGAGAGAGAGAGAGAGAGAGAGAGAGAGAGAGAGAGATTTAGTCCTTGAAACAGTATGACAGAAGGTTGAATGCTAGCTATCGTCAATAATGAATAGCTGTGGTTTTAATGCTTATCATTAGTTATTTAAAATCTATTGTGCCTACAGTTAATGAATTGATATATTGTTAAACATTCCCTTTAAAATATATACGAATTAAATGATGACTATGCTACGATGTTAGTTTTTAGATGAGTTGCTAAATATAACTTCGTGGTCTACCTTTAGTTTCCACCTAATTTCCTCAGCAACTATTGGCAACTATAAAAAATAAGCTACTTTCGTTTCCACCTAATTTCCTTAGCAACTATTGGCAACTATAGAAAATAAACTACTTTTAATTTCCACCTAATTTCCTCAGCAACTATTGGCAATATCAAAAATAAACTAAAAGTTGAAAGCCCAAGATTCATACCTTTGATTATGAAGATAATTTATATCCGTAATTGAACATAAAACTGGACGCCATTTTTATTACACGGTTCTTTACAATCATCACATCCAGAATTGACAAGGTCGCCCGGTTCTTATAATTTGCACTGCTATAATTGCCGAAATAATGATTCTGAAGGAAGCGGGCCAGACGGAATCAAGGCGACATTTCGCTTTAATTAGGTTATAGGTCAGGGAAGTTGATATAAAAGTTTATAAAATGAGGGAATTTATGTTCATTTTCATTTCTCCTTTGGAATTCCAAATTATGATTATAGGTGGTTTCATTATGTAATTATTGTAGTTATTACCATCATCCTCATCATCGCTACTACTACTACTACTACTACTACTACTACTAAAGATAATAATAATAATAATAATAATAATAATAATAATAATAATAATAATAATAATAATAATAAAAACTGGTAAACAATATTATTGTGACCCTCTTTATCTTTGGAATTCTAAACGGTATATACGTTTGTGTGAAATTAAATTTTCCTATAGATGGTCTATTATATTTACTATATAAATGCGAAATTTCCTTGTAAAACAGTCGAAAGTTTTATTTTATGCCTCCTAGACCTTGTCTTTGCTCGCAATATATTTGGAAAAATCCCAATAATGAAGTTGTTCTTACATTCTCCATCATTTCTAATTCTACTAGCAATTCTTACATAATTATTTTGCAAACAAGATATTGAATTCATGACTTGGACTTAGCCTAGCTTTGGCAAGGACTCATGAACCCCTGGATTTGGACCCTAGTTGCCTGTCTAAGATTCCTATAAATGAATTATGCTTTTTGATTAAATACCATGAGTGTCTGATGGTTGGATATCTGCTGTCATATCATGACACCTGAATGATGTTCCTGTTGTTTGTTCCTCTCATGAGAACACATTTTCTTTTACGGTGGAGGAATGAACAAAGTTTGTCTTTTATCTAGATTGCTTAGAAAGGGTTGTAGATAACCCATATAAGATTAATTATTTTATTCTAGAAATGGGGTAACCCAATAAGATTCATTTAATACATCATTGCTCAATTTACATTATGTATATTATATTTTATGAATATATTCTTGCTTTTAAGTTGTAAGAATATCTATAGGTAAGCGGGAATGTTACAGGTGTTGCTAGATTACAAGATATATTCTGATATTTATTGTAAAAAGCTTAATGAATTTACTAATTTGTTATTAACGTCTTTTACATTAGCAATGCTATATCTGCTTACAGAATAAATTGAATAATGTATCTGGGATATGAACTTCAACCTTACCATATGTAAGTGAAACTACTCATTGCTGGTTCTGTATACCTTATCAACTTCAACTTCCTTCATGATACCGTACTTCAAAGAAAATCCTAAGAACTAACTACCAAAATGAATTAACCATAGTAATACCTGTAACACCAGTACCTCTCATGCAAGCTCCCCGTTTCATGAATACCATTCCAGTCTCTAAAAGACGTTTGGATATATAGGTAATACATGCATCCCTTTTCCAAAAAGGAAATATATATATATATATATATATATATATATATATATATATATATATATATATATATATATATATATATATATATATATATAGCATGCCAAGACCTAACACACAAATCCATTGGCAAGAAGTAACCCATAAAGAGCTTATCTTCCCTTAAGAGGGTGTCTTATATCTCCTCATGATTGAGGGCCAGTTCAGATGGCCAGAAACACTCCTGATGATGTCGGTTTGATTGTTATGCACAATGTTACAGCAAATGCCTTACAAAGTGCCAATTCATGCTTATTGAAAAACTCTCTTCACAAAGTGATACCCAAAATGTAAGAATCCATTGATAGAATAACACTCTCACTAACACCCATCAGATATTTATTCCCCTCGCACCAACTTTCATATTGTGGGGTACCAAGGACATTTTGACACAGCTTTCCCCCCGAGGGCAATAATATTCACCTGCTGAATTACTCCCCCAGGCTTGTAGAGCAATCTGCCACAGCAGGTGAGACCCTGGGCTCCTCTTTCAATGCAATGCCTCCCGTAGAGGGCAGTACTGTCTGAGATAAAATGGTTGTACATGAAAAACTCTGTTCTATAACTTTATCCAAGTATTGATATAACCCTGTCCTCCCCAAGTGACTGGTGAATTTGGAGAGAACGATGACTGGCTTATACAAACTATTATTATTGTTTTCATAAATTCTAACCTGTTCAGAAGCATTAATATCAGGCGATAGGTTTTTGAAAAGATATAATGTTCAAACAACTCGTCACAGACAGTAAAAAAAGATTGCATGGTAATCTGAGTGATCAGATCTCGGTAGTCGTTACCTTGATTTTGGTGTGTTTAAGGATAAAAAAAAAATGTTCGGTTCCAAGAACTTTTTTTTTCTTTTTTTTTTTTAATGGTTCTTTTTCAATATTTTCTTCCTTTTCTGGTTGAGCTGCAGTGTTTTAGCTTACTTTTGTTAACTGTTCATCGTTGTTGTGCAATTGTTGTATGGCTGTCGAGATTGAAACAATATATTATGCGCCGATTTTCTCAGATAGAAGTTTCAACTACTCACTATTAAAATAATACATTTACCTTTACAGAGAAAATTGTATAGATGGAAATGTCAGTTTCCTTTTCACCCAAATTTTAAGTAGAGTGGTGTAGAGGTAGACTAGAGTATATTTATACGTCAACGTACGGATTATATTAATTACGTAAATTATGAAACATATAGAGTAGACGGAAATTCAGTATCACCCTTTCCCCTATTTAACTTTTCACGATCATACTACCACCATATCCGGGATGCCTTCACTTCTTGTGTGATCTCTTACCACGATAAGAGTATGTAAACACCTCAAAACACACACAAATAAACACACACTGGGAACATTCCCGTTTCACACAATTTCCACTCTTATTGCATATCTCGAGTGGCTTATTAATATATAGAGGATGTAGGCACTCCCGTGGTATGTGGAATGGGATAAATATTTACACGTATTTATCGTCTCACTAAAATCCCCAGGGCAGGCGTTATCGATTATGTGAAGCTCGTGTTTGTGCGAGAGAGAGAGAGAGAGAGAGAGAGAGAGAGAGAGACTCTCTCTCTCTCTCTCTCTCTCTCTCTCTCTCTCTCTCTCTCTCTCTCTCTCTCTCTCAAATTCATAAGACGTTGAAGTACATTTGTAATAATATAGTGCCCTCTTTCATATATAGAACATAATTTATGATTTTTATTAGTTATTTGTAAATTTAAGCATATGTTTGTAAGTTGATGAGTATGCACCCCTTTAGATATTTTTGAAATAAACATCGAAAATGAGTTATGTTAAAAAACTTATATAGTTTTTTTTTTTTTTTATTAAGTACTGAATTACTAATACTTTGTTCACGACAAGTTTACTATGATACTTATAAATAATTAGCTTATCTGTTGGCATCGTCTTTAATTCTCTCCTTAAATCTTATGAAATAAAAAGGGAAAAATAATTCAAACATTCTAGATGAACGAGCATCGAAGGTTATCACGGCCATCTGTTAGCAGCTCCGTTCCCTCGCGGTGCAAGAAAAGATCATCAGATCTTGATTTATTGTTTCATTTCATCTTTGGCTGTCCATATCAGTCACTGGTATGGAAAGGAACCTCATAATGAATGCATGAAGTAACTGCTGACAGGTATTGAATTTTGCCCATCCGAGAATTTGGGGGAAGAAAATCCAGTGAAGAACTTTAAAGTCATTGATTCCGTAGTTCGCAAGTTTGTGTGAATGTGTATTTTCCTCTTCTTTATTTGACTTCCCATTCTACCCAAATTATATGACACATTGCCCAATGTCAGGAGATTTGACGACCGAGAAGAGAATTTGGATTATTCTTTGTTAATTATCATACATCTACTCCGCCTCTCCTACCAGTCCATTTAAGTAGGATTTTTGCGTCGATGAATAACTCAGATGGCGTCATCCTTATAAAAGGACGTGTTTCGTAAGAGGGGAAGGAAGTACTTGAGGTTTTGAAGAGATGTTAAGTAATCAATAGCAAAAAATGTGACTTCTTAACCAATAAATAACCGTGCTTTGCCCTGATACCCATCGCAATAAAGTATAAACTGCTGTCAAAATGTCAAGAAGCGTATGATATATCACTTGAGAAATTTGATAAAGAGGTAACCAGGAGAAAGAAGGGTTTTTATATTGTTGATTTGGGTGGCTTGACGGGTATATATACATAAGGTGCGACGAAGTTTCCCTATTGCGTTCCCATGGCAGCCGGAAATCTTTATTCATTAGATAAGGTGTAGGGAAGTGAGCTGTAAAACGAAGGGGAAACCCGTAAGAGAGAGAGAGAGAGAGAGAGAGAGAGAGAGAGAGAGAGAGAGAGAGAGAGAGAGAGAGAATTGGGTCATTCAGGGATAAATCCACTTGTCAGACTAAATATAAATGTATGATGTATGGCAGTCGCTTTGTTGGAGAACTTCATATCATTCCCGTGATTTCCAAAGTTTATGATTTTTTAAAACTGTTTTATTTGAGTTTTATCTCTTTAGGAAAAAAACACAAGAATTCTTAAGAATCATGTTTTTAGAAAAGTCAAATATTTCAAAATGCACTTCAAAATATTGCGTTAGACACTTTATTATTATTATTACTAGCTAAGCTACAACCCTAGTTGGAAAAGCAAGATGCTATAAGCCCAAGGGCTCCAACAGGGAAAAGTAGCCAGTGAGGAAAAGAAACAAGGAGAAATAAAATATTTTAATAACACCACCACCAAAATAAATATATCCTATATAAACTATAAAAACTTTAACAAAACAAGAGCAAGAGAAATAAGATAGAATAGTGTGCCCGAGTGCACCCTCAAGCAAGAGAACTCCAACCCAAGACAGTGGAAGACCGTGGTACAGAGGCTATGGCACTACCCAAGACTAGAGAACAATGGTTTGATTTTGGAGTGTCCTTCTCTTAGAGGAGCTGTT
>NC_090725.1:93207525-93212525 GCF_036898095.1 Palaemon carinicauda | reverse complement strand
CATAAGGGGTTAACTACAATACTTTATTATTATTATTATTATTATTATTATTATTATTATTATTATTATTAGCGAAGCTATAATCCTTATTGAAAAAGGAAGATGCTACAAGCCTAAGAGCTGCAACAGGGGAAATACCCCAATGATGAAAGGAAATAAATAAACTATATATGAAAGTAATGAGTAAAATATAAGAAATATTTTAATTAATTTGTTCTACCTTATTTCGAATGATTTTTCCCTGTCTGGTCTTAAGCAGCTTACTTCTCTCATCTTCATTTATCGGACAAAAACCTACGGTCTATTGAATATTATATTCCTAATCTTAGTATCAATATCTAGCACGTTCGTTCAGTTACTTCATTACGCATGTTACATAAGATTTTTCATAATTCAGACCATCTATTATACTCAGGTCTTCGCAGACTGTACCATCCCGCACGTATTAATACTATTATTATTATTATTATTATTATCATTATTATTACTATCCAAGCTACAACCCTAGTTGGAAAAGCAAGATGCTATAAGCCCAAGAGCTCCAACAGGGAAAAATAGCCCAGTGAGGAAAGGAAATAAGGAAATAAATAAATGAAGAGAACAAATTAACAATTAAATCATTCTAAAAAAAGTAACAACGGCAAAACAGACATGACATATATAAACTATTAACAATATCAAAAACAAATATGTCATAAATAAACTATAAAAAGACTCATGTCCACCTGGTCAACAAAGAAGCATTTGCTCCAACTTTGAACTTTTGAAGTTCTACTGATTCAAATACCCCATTAGGAAGATCATTCCACAACTTGGTAACAGCTGGAATAAAACTTCTAGAGTACTGCGTAGTATTGAGCCTCATGATGAAGAAGGCCTGGCTATTAGAATTAACTGCCTGCCTAGTATTACGAACAGGATAGAATTGTCCAGGGAGATCTGAATGTGAAGGATGGTCAGAGTTATGAAAAATTTTATGCAACATGCATAATGAACTAATTGAACAACGGTGCCAGAGATTAATATCTAGATCAGGAATAAGAAATTTAATAGACCGTAAGTTTCTGTCCAACAAATTAAGATGAGAATCAGCAGCTGAAGACCAGACAGGAGAACAATACTCAAAACAAGGTAGAATGAAAGAATTAAAACACTTCTTCAGAATAGATTGATCACCGAAAATCTTGAAAGACTTTCTCAATAAGCCTATTTTTTTGTGCAATTGAAGAAGACACATACCTTATATGTTTCTCAAAAGTAAATTTGCTGTCGAGAATCACACCTAAAATTTTGAAAGAGTCATACAAATTTAAGGAAACATTCCCAATACTGAGATCCGGATGTTGAGGAGCCACCGTCCTTGACCTACTTACAATGATACTTAGAGTTTTGTTAGGATTCAACTTCATACCCCATAATTTGCACCATGCACTAATTCTAGCTAAATCTCTATTAAGGGATTCACCAACCCTAGATCTACATTCAGGGGATGGAATTGATGCAAAGAGAGTAGCATCATCTGCATATGCAACAAGCTTGTTTTTTAGGCCAAACCACATGTCATGTGTATATAGTATGAAAAGTAATGGGCCAAGAACACTACGTATGCAGTTAATTCTAACAGTCTAGAAGTATTATTCCAGCTGTGAATAGATTGTGGAATGAACTTCCCAATCAGACAGTTGAATCGGGGATATTTTTATGTTAAACAAGTTACTTTTCATTGTGGTATGACATCAATTTCAACGTTGTTACTGATCTTAAGATATTTTATTTTGTTTTTGTTTATACTTTTCATATATAATGTATTTATTTCCTTATTTCCTTTCCTCAATGGGCAATTTTCCATGTTTGAGCCCAAACGTGCTTATAGCATCCTGCTTTTCCATTTAGGGTTGCACGTCAGTTAGTAATATATATATATATATATATATATATATATATATATATATATATATATATATATATATATATATACATTACTTGAATATGTGTATATATATACGTTACTTGAATATATGTATATATACACGCATTACATATATGTACATACATACACACACACACACATATATATATATATATATATATATATATATATATATATATATATATATATATATATATATATATATATATATATATATATATATATATATATATATATATATATATACACACACATTTATAAAATGTGTGTGTCTGGAAACGAATATGACGGAGGAAATGACTACATGAAGAAAGGAATAATAAAATGCCAAAAAATAAAGAAGAAAATAATAACAATAAGGCGAAATAAAACTACGCAACGGAATCAAATCAACGAAATGCTAGCTTGATTAAAGTGTCTATAGAATAACAATTTTATTGCCGTCTTAGGAATAGAAAGGTCTCAAGTATTCTAAACCCTTCCACGGATTTATGTTTTGTTTGATTCTTCCCAATATACAGTATATCTTATTGATAATGTCACTTCAATAGGGAATCTTATTTAATAATGATGTTATTCATTACACTATATTTAATTATTTATAATATGTGCTTCGACTCATCATACTTATCAGTTTCTCTGATTTGAGTTTTAGAAAACCATCATTAATATTGAAACAGTTTACATGTCTAATTTCTCTTGCGTATGTCCGGTTTCTTGTTCTTAACATCGAATTTCAAGTTCTCATCACAACCTGAAAGAATAGGGCATTAATGATATTATTTTATAAATGAAACAGAAAGTATTAAACCTAACCATTATGTTAAATGATACAGTATTGAAGATAAAGAAGAAAAGAAAACTCTCCACTAAAAAGAAAAAAATAAAGAAAGCAGAATCTTTACTGGTTGATAAAATTACCTTGAACACGGAAACGTAACAAACTAAATATTATGATTATGAGAAAACGATGAAAAAATACTATAACATTGTCCTTGCCAAGCCACGTGTATTAAAGTTTTATCCATATCGGATGTGAACCCGTGGCATTATTCATGTCGCATTTAAAGCGATAAGCTGCGTATGTAATATGTTGATGATTAGGGAGAAATTTTTGCTAATATCAATTTCACTGTCATTCATTTGCATAATTTGAGTCGACGATTATCATTAGTTGTAATTTGGATCGGCATTTTAATGCAGGACAGAATCGATTTTATTAATTTACATATCAAATGACCTTAAGATATTTGCGTGCTTTTCCTCATTACTCCTTTAATTTCAATATTTTTAAGCCGCTTTGATTATTTTTTAATGATAACAATAATAATAATAATAATGATAATAATAATAATAATAATAATAATGATGATGAAGATAATAATAATAATAATAATAATAATAATAATAATAATAATAATAATAATAATTTTGTATTAGTAATGATAATGATAATATTTATTGTCATACACATAACACTCTATCACCCCTTTTAAAAATTTAAAATACGCTTAGACTTTCTCTTGTTTTATTGTACATTATTGCTAGATGAAGGTTAAAATTCCTTCTAAGTCAACTTGATATTTCAAAAGGTTTGTTGGTACAAGGACATACGATATTGTTCAGTTTTATATTCTTCCTTGATATGAAGTGACTTTTTTCAAAACTGTTCAAATATCATTGGTATTTTTTTATTGTTAATTATTATTCGTTGCACAACAATTTGTCATATAGTTTTAATTCACAACAATTTTAAAATTGGTTATTTTTAAAAATGCAGGGGCGAAGATATTATATTTACAGATTTCAGGGCTTTGGAATCTGTATTTCATATTTATATAATAATGATGATGATGGTGATGGTGATGACAATAATAATAATACCATTTGTCGTCATAATAGTATTAGAGTATTTCATTCTAGATCCGGGTTCTAGATCCATTTAATTTTTTTCACAATTTTAAAGATTACGTTAAAACAAATTGACACATTGGATTTTTATAAAATTTTACCAATGAATAGATATTATGCATCGGAAGACACCATGAAATTTTAGAGGTGGTACTGATCAAGATCATGGATCAACATTGCACTTTTCACCCTGTACTGTACAGTCAGTAGACTTTAGTGAAATGTTGCCCATATTCTATGACGGAGGTCTGAAATATCTCATTGATGTTAGTAGTAGTAGTAGTAGTAGTAGTAGTAGTAGTAGTAGTAGTAGTAGTAGTAGTGGTGGTAGTAGTAGTGAAAAAAAGTTTATTAAACTTAGGTGTTTTTCAGATTGGTGATAAAATCCGAAACAGGTGTATATTTTATATTGCTAACGAAAATGTTCAGTTTTATATACCGTATAAGACTCGAAGCAAATAGGAAATTTCAACGTAAATATCACTTGCTAAACTTATTGGGATGAATCAACAGCCAGTTTTTCTATCCAGGAATCTTCGTTTCAATTCTAGATATAAATCAAAGCATATTATTCCAGGCATACTGTATTATTATTATTATTATTATTATTATTATTATTATTATTATTATTATTATTACTACTACTACTACTACTACTACTACTACTACTACTACTACTACTACTACTACTACTTTAGTGAAATGTTGCCCATATTCTATGACGGAGGTCTGAAATATCTCATTGATGTTAGTAGTAGTAGTAGTAGTAGTAGTAGTAGTAGTAGTGGTGGTAGTAGTAGTGAAAAAAAGTTTATTAAACTTAGGTGTTTTTCAGATTGGTGATAAAATCCGAAACAGGTGTATATTTTATATTGCTAACGAAAATGTTCAGTTTTATATACCGTATAAGACTCGAAGCAAACAGGAAATTTCAACGTAAATATCACTAGCTAAACTTATTGGGATGAATCAACAGCCAGTTTTTCTATCCAGGGATCTTCGTTTCAATTCTAGATATAAATCAAAGCATATTATTCCAGGCATACTGTATTATTATTATTACTATTATTATTATTATTATTATTATTATTATTACTACTACTACTACTACTACTACTACTACTACTACTACTAGCTAAGCTACAACCCTAGTTGGAAA
>NC_090725.1:93183249-93198249 GCF_036898095.1 Palaemon carinicauda | reverse complement strand
ACCTCCTTTTACTTAAATTCCTTCTAAGTACTATCCCATTAAAAGTCACTCCATAGAGAGATTAAACAATGTTCTTTCAAAATTATTCTATTTAAGAATTTGATTCATCGTAATCATTCGAATATATTCAGTAATTATATCATTATTTTTTTATCCTAAAGAGATTACAGAAATTACTATTACAAAAGCTTCTTATCTTTTGAGGTTGAATTGTATTTTTTTGTAATTTAGTGAGAATTTATACATGATACCTGGCATTGCAAAGAAAGATAGCAACAATGATTGTAGCATGAACTATCCAGAAAACTGACATTACATATTATTTTTAATGCCGTCATTATCTTATGTGGGATTAAATATTTGCCAAGCTTTGTAAAAATTAGTTATGCTAGTAGTGACCTTTCAAGATTCCTTGAATAGATGATGTAGCGTGAAGGTTGGAATTTAGAAATGGAACTTTTTCATAAAGTTCGTTGCATGTTTAGGCTTACGAAACCGATATACTACCTTAGGTTATGGCTACCGTTGTGTAGATGCACAGAATTAAGGGGGGAGTGATACATTTGGGGAAAGATAATTAAAGATCAGTTAAGTTTTATTACTGTGAGATTGAAAGTTTTATATATTCTTCACACAAAGTATTACCAAAAAAAAATTTTCCTCAATCATTTCGTACCAAAATGTAAGGGAATTCTTTAATAATCAATTTTTTTTCTGGCATCTTTTTCACTTCCAAAAAAATGAGCTTGGAAATGGCAATAGTTAGTATATACTTGAAAAAAAGAAGATATGCAGTAGAAATTCAACGATCATTAGCCAAAAACACAGTTCATGATTATTCTTTTAATATTACTATCGGTTGCAAATATTTGTTCTGATCAAAATACTAGTTAGCCTGCCTTCCATTTGTTACCTATTTTTCTCTCATTCGCCACTGCCCCACTGATCTTTTAATCTGTTCTTGGCTCTCTCCTAATTAGTGATTGTCAATATTACCCCCCCCCCCCCCCCTTTTTTTTTTTTTTTCTAACCCTGTCGCAAGTTTATGTAGTTTGGTAATTTCTCCCCCACTCCGTACAAAAATTCAATAAACTTCAAAATAAGAGGATCAAAGAACCTTTATTCATAATTTTACGTAGGTAATGGTTAAAGAAATCAACAAGGTTGGGAATATAACGTTTTGGACGAAAGAATGCTAAACAAAGCATGTAAAAGTGTATACGGAGAAGAATAATTAAATGTCCGTTAGACTTGGATGCCGTCATCTCTAGTTTTCAGTTTTCCTTTTCTTTCCTTTTTGTTTGCCTCTGTCGTAAGAGTAATGAGTACATAATTGGTGTTCAAAATGTTACACATGCATTAATAAAGTCTAGAGAAAATCAAAATAACAGAAAAATAATTGTGCGATGTATATAGAACTTAACGAATAGGAATCCGAATAGCAAAACCATTCTATTAAAGAATTGGATTCATCGCAATCATTAAAGTGTATTCCCCTTTGTATCCAAAAGAGGTTAAAAGTAGTCACTATTATAATAAGCTTAATATCTTCTGAGGTTCAGTTGTATCCTTTATAATTCAGTTGAAGAGAGGATTCATCACCCACTTCTTTTCTTTTCTTGTTTCCTTCACGTGAGAAGCATTTCTGCGATTAAGATCTTAATTCATTATATTTTTTCCTTTTGTTTCTTTGTTTCTGTAGCCGATGTCTACACCGTGATACGCATCCAATCTTGAAGATTAAATATTCTTGTGTTTGCTTTGTCATTATTCATCGGCTTTCTTGTGTTTCATATGTAATTAGGGTTTAACTTAAGTCTTTTCTTCTTCCATTTTGCTAATTCTGGTTATTTTTCTCGAGGATATAACTGGGAACTGCCTCGTTAGAGATCAAAGCAAAGAATAATTGGCAATATTTTTCTTCTCGGATAATTGGAGGTTTTATGACTAACTTGATAATCATTGAACGTTTTTTTTATGAAAATTCAGAACAAAGACATTAATGATTAAATGGTTTCTATAGTATGAGATAACTGGTGGAAAGGAACATTTATCTAGACTCGAGTAATTTTAGCAAAAATGTAAATAAACCACAACTTGAACTTTTTGGAAAATCGAATTAAGTTCATGATTGGAAACCTTAAACGTTTTTTTTTTTTTTTTTTTTTTTTTTTTTTTTGTCATTGAGTATATTTTGTCCGTATTTGGAAAATGATATATCGATCTATTTATCTATTGGTCTATATACATACATATCATATATATATATATATATATATATATATATATATATATATATATATATAATATATATATATATATATATATATAATATGTATATACTCATTTGTGTGTATAAATATAATATTTTTCTCTCACTCGTTTTTTTCCTGGGCTTCCTTTTCAATTCTTTATTTGTATATGACAAAAAAAATTTTGTTATACTTATTTGATTTTTTAGATTTCACCGTTCGTTCTTTTACCTATATTTTTAGGAGAGAGAGAGAGAGAGAGAGAGAGAGAGAGAGAGAGAGAGAGAGAGAGGAGATGAGAGAGAGAGAGAGGAGAGAGAGAGAGAGAGAGAGAATTTTCCTCTTTCTCTACCTTGTTTGCAATGTTGATTATATTTTTCTCACCATTAAATCCCAACCATATAACGAGTACAAAATTTTACATACTCTCTAACCATATAATTTTGATTCCTATCCGTAAATTCTCAAAGCACTTTAAAATTAAATTAGGATTTAAAAAAAAAAAAAAAAAGATAATTGTGAATCTTACAAGAACCTCTGAAGAGAGTTCCACGAATTTAAAAACGCTATAAAAAGTGCTCTCTCTCTCTCTCTCTCTCTCCCTCTCTCTCTCTCTCTCTCTCTCCTCTCTCTCTCTCTCTCTCTCTCTCTCTCTCTCTCTCTCTTTCTCTTCCTTAGAGATAGAGATGAAAGAAAAAGCGTTCAAAAATATGAAATTAAGATACGTTTAATATGCTAAAGATTTTCAATCGCATACTGTACATATACAAACAAGCGTGCATACGCGCACACACACGCACACACTCACACACACATTTATATATATATATGTATATAAATATGTATATAAATATATATATATATATATATATATATATATATATATATATATATATATATATATATACGTATATATATATATATATATATATATATATATATATATATATATATATGTGTGTGTGTGTGTGTGTGTGTGTTTGTGTGTGTGTGTGAACTTAAGACCATGTACAATTGCATTAATCTTCGTAGCGAAAACTCCTTCAATAATCTTGAAGGGAACCATTAGGTAAACTGTATTCACTGAGATTTTAACTGTAAAGGTAGAACATGTTTACTGAGGGTCACGTAACATGAGACGCCTTGCTGTAGGTAAATGACACTCATGTTTTATGTGTATAGAGGTATCATGTCTTTGCAAAATGTGCTTGATATTTTACTTGAATAGTAAAAACTGCAAAATAAGTTGTGTAAATCACGTTTAGTCGACACGAGTCTGTGTGACCCCCCCCCCCCCCCCCCTCCCCCCCCCCAAAAAAAAGAAAAAAAAATGTAGCCAAACCATAACGGCCACAGTTGGAAAGTATTATGTATGGCATTCGGACTACAAACGTGGTTTCCGAAGAAGAATGATCAAACATCACTTTAAAAAAGTAGGAGTTTATGCTTGCATCTCTTGAAGTCGATTAAAATCCATTAGGGGGATGAATTTATGGTCTTTGAGACAAGGGACTCCAATGTGTGGGTGATTTGTAGGTTTGATGTTTCAAGGGTCTTTAGCCATAAGAGCACTTTTATTCTGTGGCAGATGAGTCTTCCTTTCATTCTTTTATTCATATTTTTATATCCAAAACAGTTCTTAGGCTTTTCTTTTAAGTTTTATGTATAGGAGGTGATACATTTCTTTTCGAAAAGAATTATGCGCAGTAAAGAAAAAGTTCCTATCCAGATGTTATATGAAATGTTTTGGCTAATATTATTATTATTATTATTATTATTATTATTATTATTATATTATTATTATTTGCTAAGATACAACTCTAGTTAGAAAAGTAGGATGCTAAAAGCCCAGGATCACAACAGAGGAATTAGCCCCAGTGAGGAAAGAAACAAGGAAATATAAAATATTTTATGAAAAGTAACAACATCGAAATAAATATTTGCTTTATAAAACTATAAAAAGTTTAACAAAACAAGAGGAAGAGAAATAGATAGAATAGTGTGCCTGAGTTGTAGCTTCATACAAGAGAACAATAACCCACGACAGTGGAAGACCATGGTACAGAGGCTATGGCACTACCCAAGACAAGAGAACAATGGTTTGATATACCCATGGTTTCAAAGGAGCGCGATGGGTCATAAGGGATGTTCTCACAACCTCCAAAGGAGGATTAGAATGGCGATTGCATCAATAGTTTTGTATTGGTCAAGTATTAAATGCTGATCATATCTAATGATGCACAAGAAGTCTGAATACTAGCTGTGCCCCTGCATTGTTATTATTATTATTATTATTATTATTATTATATTATTATTATTGGTTTGGTTGATATCGTCAAATAACATTTAATTTCTAAGTGAGGATACAATAGATATGGAGAGAGAGAGAGAGAGAGAGAGAGAGGGAGGAGGAGGGGGATGAGGAGAGTGAGAGAGAGAGAGAGAGAGAGAGCTAATCTAGATTGAAATAAGTGGCCTGGTGGTAGTATGTTTGTAAATATTCTCCCCCTACCCGAGGGATGGGTAGACCTAAGCGTGACCTAATAGAAATTATATATATATATATATATATATATATATATATATATATATATATATATATATATATATATATATATATATAGCAATATATATGTATATATATATGTGTGTATATATATATATTATATATATAGCAATATATGTATAAATATATAGCAATATGTATATATATATATATATAGCAACATATATATATATATATATATATATATATATATATATATATATATATATATATATATATATATATATAAGCAACATATATATATATATATTGCTATATATATATATATATATATATATTGCTATATATATATATATATATATATATATATTGATATATATATATATATATATATATATATATATATATATATATATATATATATATATATATATATATATATTTATATATTTATATATATATATATATTGCTATATAGGCCTATATATATATATATATATATATATATATATATATATATATATATATATATATGTATATTTGTGTATGTATATATATAGCTATATATATATATATATATATATATATATATATATATATATTGCTATATATATATATTGCTATATATATATATATATATATATATATATATATATATAGCAATATATATATATATATATATATATATATATATATATATATATATATATATATATAGCAATATATATATATAATATATATATATATATATATATATATATATATATATATATATATATATATATATATATATATAGTCAGACACCTCCTCATTATATATGAGAGATTTTAGTTTATTGAAACCGCGAAAGGCCTGTATTAGGAAGATGAATATCTGTAAAATTAGCACTTGATAATCACGTTTTAATTCTCATTTGCGATACTTCATTCTCGGACAGAGTTACTTTATTTTTTATTTAGTTATGCACTTTATAATTATGCCGTCAATACACGCTGGATCAAACCTCAAGTTAGTCACGTTATTATAGCTTTCTCCTTGTCGCACTTTTTTTTTTTTTTTAATTAGAAACTCCTTCACACTACTTTTGTCATGTCAGCAAAATTGCTTATCATGATAAATAATCCAACTCTTGCAACATTTTATTCTCCATATCATATACTGTATTGATCTTGAGTGACTAAAATCATCCACTATGCCTTTTGCATAGATATAGAGATTCTTACCAATTGATTATTCGATAATCAGATCTATGTTGTTGTTGGCTTAACCATTTCTTACTTGAAATGAATTATTGGATTTTTTTCCAATATTTGATCTTTAACCAAAATATTTAACTTGTTCTTAATCGATTTATCGATTTATTTTACGGATGGTCGATGAATGCTCTGCCAACTGCAGACACAAATCCGGGATGATGATTTATTGATTAGCACAACATTGTTTAGTAGTATTATGCCGCAAAGTTTTTTTTTTTTTTTTTCATATTGGAAATATGTCTCAATTTGGAGTAGTCTTCATCTATCGCAACCAAGCTCTTGGCTAGTTCCAAATACATTTTATTTATTGATGAATTTAAGTAGGAATCGGAGAACGTATGGTATTTACTAAAAGAGAATTTACATCCTTTGGTTTACGTAAAACTGTGTATAAAAAAAAAAAAAAAAAAAAAAAAATGCTCAGGAACACTCGCGTGATTTCGGTATCACCATGCATTATTAAAATTAATATAGGATTTATACAATGTCTAAAATGGGGATAATACAATCAGATTGAGGGAGAGAGAGAGAGAGAGAGAGAGAGAGAGAGAGAGAGAGAGAGAGAGAGAGAGAGAGCCCTGATTGGGGAACAGTGTGTGAATCTACGAGAGTTATTGATCTCTGGTTTTTCCACGATTGGGGAGGGTTTTTCCTAGAAACTTTTCAACCCTTTTTGGGGTGTTGAAGAGCAAGGAAACATAGAAAATGGAAGAGAAAGGAAAAGTTAAAACAGAAAAAGGGAGAGAAACCGAGTAAAGGAATATTGTCAAATTGTATTAAATGACATACACACACACACACACACACACACACACATATATATATATATATATATATATATATATATATATATATATATATATATATATATATATATATTATATATATATATATGTATTATATACATACATACATACATATATATATATATATATATATATATATATATATATATATATATATATATTATTTAATACAATTTGACATTTGTAGTAAATAATGGGGATTAATGGGGATTTTGAGAGAGAGAGAGAGAGAGAGAGAGAGAGAGAGAGAGAGAGAGAGAGAGGAGAGAGAGAGAGAGAGAGAGAGAGAGAGAGAAATGCAATGCACGAACCGGTAGGTATGGCGAAAGGTCACAGGTGATTGATAATTTAAGGTATGCGTTTCTCGGACGGGGCTGCTCTGGTGTTAGTGGTAGGATGATGGTGGGGGAAGGGTGGGGGGTGAAGTTCCGTGGATGAAGAATACCTAGGTAGCGGATTGGATCACGTGGAAAGGGAAGGCAGATGCATATCTTAGCAACAGGAGGCTTGAGCTCAGCGTTGCTTAATGTTACATAAGATAGGAAGTGAATTGGTGGCTGCTGTTGTGGAAAAGTATAATCAAGTATTTGGGTGAAAACATGGTCATTAGTGTATTATTACTCCATTGTTTTAGAAAATAATTTTATCATTTTTTACTTACCTTAGGAATTATTTCAAATTCTCATAACGAGCATTTATTTTTTACTTATTGTTACGTATAGTGATAGTTATTTCTAACGTTTCTTTTACCGGTTTTTATCCTCAGCACTTTTTATTAATGTGTAAATTCTTTGCATTTATAGAATATGAGACAGCGTTTGATTCTGTCAAATCCTCAGTAGTAATGTAAGCCCTTCCAGACAAAGTTTTTTATTTCCCTTTCATGAAATATCACATTACAATGCATTTCGGTTAAATGAAACGTAATTCATCTTTAAAGAATTCTAGTGTATAGAATAACTTTCTAGACCCCAGGTTTATCTATTGAAAGGGCAACATTGTTGTCCAATCAAATTTTAATGATAATTGTAACAAGTCTCCGACATAATTAAGTCTTGGGCTCTATGAATCAAGGTAGCGTACAGCTTTTTACTGTAGCATTACAACAATTGTACCATTAAAGGTTTTATAACCGTGTTGGGCTAGAGTTCTCTTGCTTGAGGGTACATTTGGGCACACTATTCTATCTAATTTCTCTTCCTCTGGTATTGTTAAAGTTTTTATAATTCATATAGGAAATATTTATTTTAATGTTGTTACTGTTCTTAGAATATTTTATTTGTCCTTGTTTCCTCTCCTCACTGGACTATTTTCCCTGTTTGGCCCCTTGGGCTTAGAGTATCCTGGTATTCCAACTAGTGTTGTAGATTAGCAATTAATAATAATAATAATGATAATAATAATAATAATAATGATTGATGATTTAAACTTCTCTCTTCAGTTTGAAGTTTTGTAAGTGTTGACTTTTTTCCAGATCAATCGCGTAACTATAATAAACACTGTAATTGCTGCTTTAAGAAAATATGATCACATAATCCGTTTTATAAAAGCATAATTTTAATCACTTATACTTTGGCGAGGACAGAGTGGCATTATGTAATGCATTACTGATAATCATGGTGCAGCAGTTTTTCGATTTTATCCAACAGCCCGAATATTAAAGGACTTGGGTTTGTTAAAACCAGTTGGATCTAGTTTATAAAATCTCTTCTACTATTTAAGGCCAAAGTTTCGAGAAAATGGATGAATTTGTTCATAGCCACATATGCATGTATATATATATATATATATATATATATATATATATATATATATATATATATATATATATATATATATATATATATATATATACATATATATATATATATATTTCAAATAAGCCATATATTTTGATACATTGAAGTCTGGATTCTCTTAACGACCTCTGGATCAGAGCCCCAGGCGAAATCACTCAAAGACTACAGTATCTGACCGGCTGGGTTTCGAACCCTGGTCCAGGATACTTATATTACATTGACCTTACCATTTAGCCAAGATTCGCGGCTAAATGGTAAGGTCAATGTCATACGAGTATCCTGGACTAGGGTTCGAAACCCGGCCGGTCAGATCCTATAGTCTTTAAGTGATATCGCCTGGGGCTCTGATCCCGAGGTCGTTAAGAGAATCCAGACTTTAATGTATTAAAATATATGGCTTATTTGAAATATGAAAAACACGTTTGAATGTGAAAAATTTATCATATATATATATATATATATATATATATATATATATATATATATATATATATATATATATATATATATATATATATATATAGAAAAACACGTTTAAATGTGAAAAATTTATCATATATATATATATATATATATATATATATATATATATATATATATATATATATACGGGAAATAATACTTAAATATTACGAGAAGTTTTCTATTGATATCTCTAAAACAGAATTTGAAAATTATGATTTTCTACTGGGGTCAATGAAAAAAATAGATTATCTTAAAACCTTGTTGAAATATTCTTTGTGAGTATCCCTTAACACAGTTGTACGAAATTTTGTCTTTTGGCAGCAAATCTACTTATCCTGATCTGAACGTGGTTTGTACCTTAAAATCTTGGTATCTTATATTTTAGTCTCTCTCTCTCTCTCTCTCTCTCTCTCTCTCTCTCTCTCTCTCTCTCTCTCTCTCTCTCTCTCTCTCTCTCTCTCTCTCATACAAATTTCAATGGCCTTGGTTGTAATTCAGCATGGGGTGAGTATCACCGAAATATGATTTTCTTGATAGTATAAATTTTTATCTAATTCTTTCTACCACTTCTGTAATTCATCTCAGCTTGTCGTTGTTGAACTAAAGTAAAGCAACGAACGGTTGGAAAAAGTTTCTGAACTTGAGAGCATATATAGGAAATTTTTTAGTAAATACGTTTCATAAGATTGTATTTGCAGAATGAAATTCATCTGATGCAATAATATTTCGATTAATCAGATGTCAAGGAATTCGTCACTTTGACAGAGAGAGTGCAGTTTTTGATATGATACATTTGATTATATATATATATATATATATATATATATATATATATATATATATATATATATATATATATATATATATATATATATATATATGTGTGTGTGTGTGTGTGTGTGTGTGTGTACTGTGTGCTTATATAATAATCTTATAGGTAGATATGGATAGATAGATTTGCGTGTATGTATACTGTATCTACAGTATAGTGCTTTACAGTTGAACGATGAAATATATATTTTATCTGGAAAATTTAATTCGAAATACGAAGAAATGTAACATTTAAAGGTTCACTATATAGTATCGCAAGAAAAAACTTAGATTACGGGAGAGTGGCCAACTTAGCGGGATGATAATTGTTGACAAAATAACTGATAAACATTTAAAGATCAATAAATAGATACAAATTTGCACCTATCTGAACGCTAAGCGAAAGGCAAAATCCCATAAGTATAAAATTTTAAAGGGTTAAAAGCCGTTCATAAATGGCAGTAGCAAGGGAAAGTGGCAATGCCCTAGCTGGCAAGACAATGTCCTAAAGACTGCTCATATATAGGCTACATAAGATCAGCGCCCAAGGCCTCTCTCCACCCAAGCTAGGACCCGGACCCGGCAGGGACGTTTCCAATAGGCCACCACAAAAAGGGTGTTTATATTGTAGTTGTAAGAAATTATAATAATTCTAAAATGAAATTTCAATAAATAACCTTGCTTATTATGTAGTGACTTTAGTTGATACATAACTGATAAGCTGATAGGTAGCAGGTTGGTCAGGGCACCAGCCACCTGTTGAGATACTACCGCTAGACAGTTATAGGGTCCTTTGATAGGCCACCCAGTACTACATTGGCTCCCTCTTTCTGCTTACGGCTCATTTAGTCTATGCCTAAAAATATACCGAATAGTCTGCCCTATTCTTTACATATTCTCCTCTGTCCTCATACAACTGATAACACTGAGATTACCAAAGAAGTCTTCTTCGCTCATGTTGTTAACTACTGCTATGTAATAGTTCAGTGGCTACTTTCCTGTAGCTAAGGGTAAAGAAGCTATTTAGTCATGGTAAGCAGCTCTTCTAGGAGAGGGACACTCCAAAATCACACCATTGTTCTCCGGTCTTGGGTAGTGTCATAGCCTCTTCCTTGGCCGTCCACTGTCTTGGAATAGAGTTCTTTTGCCTGGTGGGTACAGACGGGCATGCTGTTCTGTCTTATATTTCATCCTCTTGTTTTTTATACGTTTTTATAGTTAATATGTGAAGGATCTGGTTTAAGGTTGTTACTGTTTATAAAATGTTTTATATCAATTGTTTATTCTCCTCTTGTAGTTAATTTATTTCCTTGTTTCCTTTCCTCACTGTACTATTTACTCGGTTGGAGCCCTTGGGCTTATAGCATCTTGCTTTTCCAACTAGTGTTATAGCCTAGCTTGTAATAATAATAATAATAATAATAATAATAATAATAATAATAATAATAATAATAATAATAATAATAATAATAATGATGATGATAATAATACTGGGCGGCTGCTAACCATCAACAGGGGCGAACCTGAGTTACCTCATTAGGATTTTTGAGATCATGTGTTCAGGTAACAGACGTGATGCTTGTTCTCTAAACTAGAAACAACAGCTTTGGAAGTTTGGGAAGGGAGAATCTAGATGATGTTATTTAGGTCCTTTTCCTCCTAACTCGTTTTTTATGTGGGTTTTAAAAGGTTTCATAAAAGGTTATTATCACAATTTTGGGCCAATATCGAACCTTACTTTGTGCCCTTTTGGTTGTCAAGGATTTGAATATTAAACCCTTCATATGAGAAATCTAGAGCCTAATTGAATTTCGTATTGAAAGGATGAGTCACCAGAATTCTGAATGAGAAGAGTTTATTTTTGTCTCAAGCACTCGCCATAGGTAACAAAAATAATAGTGGTACTAAAAACATCGATGACAGCAATGAGAGATATACATGGCTGGCTGAATTATAGAAAAAATAAGATAAAAATTCAACGAAGACAAAAACACCGTAACGAGAAAAATTTTCATCCGTATCAGGGAGAGCAATTTCTGCTGTTGTCAGCTTCGTTTAAATAAACCCGTCTGTCTCTGATTCACGCGCTTTCATTGCAGGTGTGTTTTGTCAGTTATGACTTGTCTGAATAAATGCAATTGAAAAGTGGGTTCACACTGGTGGGTGAGGTGATGACACACAAATGGAGGTTTCTTTGGGTAACCATGGTACGGACACGTGTGCTTTTTATCGGTGGTATTAATAATTCTTTTCCTTTATGGTCCACTGCCATGAGAGAACACTTTTTCTGTTGTTATTCTCGGGTCGGACTCTTTATGCTTTTTCAATTGTTCTAGCTTACGTTGGCATCGCGAGTACATACACATGTCTTGTAAACAACGTCTTTGTAGATGGATTTTCTCGTAATATTTCTTAAATATTCCTAGACGCTTTCTCGTGATTTCTCTCGAAAATAGTAATTGGAAATTTATGCTTTTCCTCTGGGATTGATAAAATTAAGGATTAAGGTTTGTTGAAATATACTAAATTATGAGAATATTTCTCAAGCGATTTTCACGGGATTTTGTCTTTTTGTAGGTAATCTCGTTTTCATCCTGGTCTGAACGCAGTTTGGTCCCTAAAAGCAGGATATCCTTTATTTTACTCTCTCTCTCTCTCTCTCTCTCTCTCTCTCTCTCTCTCTCTCTCTCTCTCTCTCTCTCTCTCTCTCTCTCTCTCTCTCTCTCTCTGCTCTTTTCATAAATCAATAGTCATTAATTCAATATATAAAAATTTAAAGAGATTAGTTGTCATTCTATAACCAGTGCTCATTCCTAAAATAATGTTATTTACTCGGTAGGATAACTTTTTATTTAATACTTTCGACCATTTTTGCAATTCATCTCGGTTTGACGTTGTTGAAATCTAGAAAGGGAGTTAACGGTTGGCCAGTATTTCTCGACTCAAGACATTTGGGGGAAAAGATTTTGTAAATACGTTTCATAAGATAGTACTTATAGAATGAAACATTCATATTTCGATTAAAAAAAAAGTCAATGAATTCGTATGCTTTACAGAGAGAGAGAGTGCAGTTTTTAATAGGGTACAGTTCATATTGGGAAGATCAGGGTATGCAGTGTGTTTAGACGTCTCTTCTTCAAATTAATGGGTTTGTGGGGAGTATTTTTTACTAAAAGCAATTCGCCAAGGAAACATAAAAACTAGATTGAAAAAGGGGACGGACTACAGCATAGCAGAATTGGCAGGGCGCAGCATTCGATGTCAGTGACTCCCATCAATATACCTGGATCTTTTTGGCCCTTGAAAAAGTTTGTCGTTTTATTTCTTACTGTGGTCTAAACGACCTGACTGCGAGGTATCGCGGATCGACTGTACAAAACCATAGCCATGTTTTCAGTTACATGACGCATGACGAATTGTGTGTGAAAAGACAGAAAGCATAACTTAAATTTCATTTTAAGATGCAGACATTTTAACGACCTTGCTTCTAACATAGTCCTGTCGCTATGAAATTTAGATTAATTTGATGATGAAAGCAACATGTAATCTTTCATCAGACAGATAAAGCGAAAAGGTTATGTTATTTATCCCAACTTTATAGACCTTGAGTTAACCTTTTATTTTTGGCCTTCACAAGATGAGGCCATCGAGGTTTTTTTCTATTCCAGTTATCTCTAATAAATTGGGTTGAGGTCATTTGTATGGTGATCTTAATTCCCATTACTTTTTCCCCGTGATGACCATATATTTGTGTGTGTGTTTGTGTGTGTGTATATATATATATATATACATGTATATATATATATATATATATATATATATATATATATATATATATATATATATATATGTTTGTGTATGTATATATACATATATTATGTATGTATGTATATAAGTGTCTATGTATATATATATATATATATATATATATATATATATATATATACATACATACATAGAGAGAGAGAGAGAGAGAGAGAGAGAGAGAGAGAGAGAGAGAGAGAGAGAGAGAGAGAGAGAGAGAGAGAGAGAGATAATATCAGGAATACCCCTTTTTGCATATTATGGTATTTATGAGAAAATCCGTTTGCAGATAAGATAAAATGGGCTTAAAAGTTATTCAGTAAAATAATTCCCAGGAGCCAATATGCATTATACAACGTCTTTTGTTTTTCTTTTAACTACGTTAGCCACTTATTTCCTTTCTTTAAAATTTTTACCGATATGATTTGAACACAGAAGAATAATGACATTGGGGTGTGTGAAGAAGTGTAATTTTTCGGGCCCAATGTGCCTCCTCCACGGGAGAGATAGATATAAGGGTAGGAAGAATTGCAGCTCAATTTATGTCGCCATTTTGTCTCGCCAATTAAAGAGATGGATGTGACGTGGTACGTAATTTTGGCCCTCACGCATTGGAGCTTTCACTCATTATTTCTCCCCTTTGGGGAAGGCCCAGGTTTTATCTGTTTGTTTATCTAGGTTTCTGTTTATGACCCCGGAAGTAAAAGTGTGAATGAGCTTTGCCATTTTTGCCATTTCTTAAGTACCCGTCGTCTACCTGTCTAAAGTTGACGGTATCTATGGTCTTCCAGAGGTCAAAATGTCATGAGGTCTTTTTGCGTTGATTGCATTACTCTGGAAGGAACTTTGATCTTGTGTCCTTCGTGTGTTCCGAGTTCGTTTGCCTCTGGATATACATGACTTAATTTTCTTGACACCTCAAGTCCCCTGAGCCTCAGCAATATGACTTTTTACCCGTTTATCTTTTGATCGATATTAAGTACCCGGTTATAGGATAAAACTAAAAAAAAAATTGTGAATTGAAGTTTTTGGTCGTTGTAGTTGACAGGAAACCAGTTTGAAATGCTTGACTTGGGCATATGTCATGTTCTTTCATTTGCATCGATTATGAAAGTCTCTTTGAAGTCTGTGGAACTCTTTTTAACTGCTTTATGAGAGGCATTTGATCTGAAGAGAGATCAGTACATTGACGAGTTTTAGCTATTAATTGTTGTGAATATAAGTAACAGGAAACGTTCAAATCAGGTTTTCGATGTGAAAGTAAGAATAGATAACTGCTCTAAATTAATTTTATTCACACA
>NC_090725.1:93170749-93175749 GCF_036898095.1 Palaemon carinicauda | reverse complement strand
ATTCTAAAAGTTGATTAGTGTTATTTATCATTAGTTGCGCATCAGTAACTGTCATAAGCAACTCTAATGGTTCACTGCACTCATGTGGTTGTGAAGGAAGGTCCTTGCCAGTTCATCGGAATGCTGGCCCATGCAACCATGTTGAATCCTTCAGCAACTGCTATTCAGTCAGTCTGTGTGGAGTTTTATCAGCTGGATTAATCTGTGAAGGCACATACCGTATTTCCACTGATGAGGTGAGGAAAACTTTCTGATCAGCTGCACTCTGTTTTCCACAAACCCTACCCATCTTGCTCGATTGTTAGTTGAATATCACAGTACAGCTGTTGAATCGGTATAAAATGTGATACTAAGATCTTCTTCAAGCTCGCATTTCATCATTTGAGTAAGACAAATTACAGTAACAGCCGCTATAAGCTCGAGTTGGGGAATGGTGCATGCCTTGATTGGCACCAAGTGAGCTTTGTCTATCAAGAAGGACACATGGATCTTGCCTTGCTCATCACAACTCCTCATGTAAACCATAAAACTATGAGGTTTTTGGGCTTGTTCTTGTCAGGAGGCACAACAGTACTTCTTGCTTCAATGAGGAAATTCTGCATGTCCTGTAGCTATGTCGAGCATTCCTTCCACCTTTGGTGATACTCATGCATAACTTCACTGTCCCATCCATGTGGTCCCCTCTGGCACAACACTTGAAGAATCCTTTTAGTAGGAAGAATCACAGGGACCACGAAACCCAGAGGATCATACATTGAAGAAATAAGTGAAAGAATGTCCCGCCTAATAAATGGCCTATTTGGCAGCACAATGGAAAACCCAAACGTTATCCTTAATCCTCCACTGAACGCCCAAGGCTCTCTCCACACGTAAGTCATTATCACACAAGTTATGCTTCACCTGTCCTGAGGCCCGATCTTCTGGCTGCACACTCCCAAGTATCTCCAAGCTATTGCTGACAAACTTTATAAGCCGAAAATCTCCCGTCGCATAGGCATGCTACAAGTCCTCAATCAATGTCTTAGCTTTGTGTTCGGAATGAAGAGATTTCAAGCAATCGTCCACATAAAAATTCCTCAGTATGGTTTGCAAGGCTGCCTCCTTCCCAGCTTCATGACTAGCCTTATGTAAAGCAAAGTTGGCGACACTTGTAGAAGAAACTGCACTAAATAAATGGACAGTCATCTGGTGCTCTCGAATTTCACTGGACAAATCACAATTTTGCCTCCAAAAGAATCTGTGGAAGCTGCGCTGCCTGCTAGGTATGTGGATTTGATAAAACCTACTCTCTATGTCTGCCATGAATTTAACTGGTTCAATGCAAAATCTGGTCAGCATGCCAACAAGTCTATTTGCTAAGTCAAGACCCTGTAACAGACAGTCATTTAGGGCAACATTCAAGTAACTTGCACTACAATCAAATACAGTTCTAAATTTTCCAGTCTTGTTATACACTCCATGATGTGACTTCATGATGTGGCATATACCAATCCTTACCTGACAGGGAGTGTTGGTGATCTTCCGTGATAACAGGTGCAGCCTTACCGTATATCAAAATCTTGTTCATAAACTTGTATTCCTCCGTGTACTTATCATACTTCATCATTTTGCTTCTATGATATAAAGGTCTCTCCGGAACATAGGCTCTGTTGTTCGGCATCATTAGATCAGTCTCTCTAAAAGGATCTGGTACTGTGTAGTGGCCATTTTCCTTAATAATGCCTACCTCCATCATCGGCATAAATCTTCTATCTTCCTGTGACATCACGCGCTCTCCTGCAAAGGACACAAGATGATCATTTGAGTCCATGTCAAACATTTTCAGAATAGCAATAGGAGACACCAATTCCTTGTGCTGCTCCATTTCTTGAATCATGATCCGGTTGACCCATAATGTACCAGCATGATGACCACCAGATGTCACCAGACCGTGGAAAGTCCATCCATGCCAAAAGTGTAGAGCACATGGACTACCTTCCCTTATGGGAACAACATCCAATGGTTCAAGTACAACAGGACAATTACTGCCAATCTGGAGGCCAATACCAATGTCAGGCATAAACTCTGGCATTCTGTTTGAAACTTGAAGTAAATATTCCAAATTCCTAGCTTTTCAGCCCGAGGAATTAGATATGGGATTGCTGGAATCTCCTCTCTAGTGTAGGTCCTGGGAAGAGAAGACAAATTGCATTGCCACCTATCCTGTCCATCACAACAAGACCTTCCGCTGGTGTACTGTGAGATCTGTTGCATCCATGCATGTTGGTCCTGACAGCAGTACTGTTTTGACACTAGAAGCACCTAACTACTGTACCAGATCCTCTCTTAGAAAATAACCTCTTGAACCATCAATATAAAATGCATTGGTCGTTACACCCCTCTTGTTACCCAGTTGTTAAACTATCACAGGCAAAATAGCATGCAATATACGTACATTCCTGTCTTTGGTGGCTGTGCATGAGCTGCTGTCAACTTCCGTAAGTTCGGTACTTGGCTGGTAGGGGGCACCAGTCTCACCATATCTAGACTGATCAGCTGACTTGGCCAGTTGAAATCCCTCTATATAGTGCAGTGAGATGTCTCCTGCTACAGGTTCTGCATTTCTTCCTCTCTTGACATTTTCAAGGTAACCAAAACTCATCCCCCTTTTCATGAGAAACATTCGTTTCTCTTCAGTGTATTATATAATGAACTTCTGACAATTGTCTATATTATGATGATCATTGCAGTGCAATACACAAGTTCTATTACTCACTTTGGTGGCAAAACTAGTACTTCTCTGTTGGTCAGTTTCTTTCCGCCCACCGCAACTTTGATTGTGTGTGTAGTCAAATGCTCTTTTTCTTCCCTTAATGCATCAGTACACAGCAGCATTTCATCTATGGCTTGCGACTTTTTACGCATGTCAATGGTTAAATAATCTTAAGTGTAAATTCTTCAACTGAAGTTTTCAAACTAGAGCACTCTTTTTGTGCAAAAGCTGCTGCTGCTTTAGCTTGATGCACCTCTTGTTCCATTCATTCCTAAAGCTAAACGTTTTCGGGTTCTTCATGTTCAAGCTCATCCTCCAGACGGGTGTCCTTCTGAACAAGATCTTTAATATTGTGTTCCAACTGAGTTTCTCCTTTACCACTTCAACGGTTTGGGAGAGAACTCGATGTGTGGCTTTGTGTGCCAACAAGTATTCTGAAGTTCTCTCTAATGCATTTAAGTGCACTTTCAAAGTATTTTATCTTGAAAGTGTGTTGAACTTCCCTGTCTCTTGTCTCTGCCATAAGTTCCACGACCACCACCTTCAGCTGATTGTGGTTGTCCTCTAGTAAGGCAATCTTGTTTTTGACTTGAACAAAACACTCGTCCCGAGACATCAGTGCCTTTTTCTCACTATTGGATAGGTCATATGACATATTCAGTCTTGAATCAAGCTCAGGCGTTTTCCAAAGAAATATAAATTTCCAGATGTTTTTACTTTCTCTACTCGAAGTTGATCAATGGAATAAAGATGTTAGATGATTAGAAACCTTCTTGCTTTCCTCCTCATTATTTAACGTTAGCCTGCTAGAAGCGAAAATCTTACAAATTATATGCAGCGAAAATACGATGGTTCCACTCTACGGCTTTATTGATGTCTTGAGTCCTCAAATAAAATAGGGAAGAAGGCCGAACTTGATCACGATTTTTTTTTACCGTATTGTAAGATGAGTAATATTGTGCCTAATTTCATAAAGTTTAGATTATAAAGATCTTCACTATATAAATCTGAATGTTATAGATCTGCTACTCAGTCCCTCTTAGACATTGCAATTAATTTTAAATATAAATCTATCGCTAGATTAAAAGGCTCATTGTCCTCACTATCACTTTCATTGTACAACACTTTATCCCTGCTTAACGGTTTGTATGTTAAGTCACTTTTAAGTAGAAATATTAAGTAACATACTCTAAACATAACAGAGGTTCACAAACGGAAACTTTTGAAATTAGGTATTAATTTGCCAAAATTTTTATCTCCTAAGATTTTATCTTTAATTACTCTTATGTTTTGACTATTAAAGAAGAAGAATTACTTTCCTTAGCCCTTGATCTTTTCCTTTCAAATTTTAAACCTAACTCATGTCCATTTTTCTAACTTTTGAATGTTTTATTCACTGCATTCGTAATGTTCCTGTACATATTAACATAGAAAAAACCCAACAGTCAATTTACGATATTACCCATAAGGTATTTTCCTCATTGAAAGCCACTTACTCGTTTCCATTTTTTAAACAGGAAGACTTTATGACACTTAGAAAATATCTCTGAACAGGAATATTATTGTCTGCAGATCAGACAAAGGTAAAGGTGTTGTTATTTTCAATCATAATAACTATATTCAGAAAATGAATAATGTATTATCAGGCTCCAGTAAATTTGTAGAAGTTGGTGATCTTCAGTACAACCCAATTTTTAAAGCTGATGATAGAATAAATTGTACATTAAAAGTATTCAAAGATAAAGATATGTACCTCTCATGCCTAATTTAGCAGCTTATAATTCGCCAAATTATCACTTAGCCAAATTCCCAGGTCTTCTCCTCAGTCACTTAATCAGTAAACAATTAACTCTCCTGAACTCCGCCATATTAATTCTTGAGCAAGACAGTAACTCGATTATGGTTAGTTTGGATGCATAATCGTTGTTTAAAAATGTACCCCCTCCGTGAAACGATAGCAATTATTCTCAGTAAGTTTTTCCTCAACGAAAATACCATATTCAATGGCTTTAACCTAGACAGTTTCAGAAAACTTCTCGAACTTTGAGTAATCGATACTCATTTTGTTTTCAATAATGAGATTATTCAAATAGTTTGATGGCATGGCCATGGGGTCGCCTTTCGGTCCTACATTTCTCAATATATTCATGTGCCACTTGGAAGAAATATGTCTTGAACAGTGTCCCGAAGCATCCCGTCCCCTTTTTTATGAAAGATGCGATGACGACACGTTTTTGTTATTTAGAGA
>NC_090725.1:93158249-93160749 GCF_036898095.1 Palaemon carinicauda | reverse complement strand
TGGTAAATTTTGAGGATGATATTAGATAATCAAACCTCTCGAAAATACAAAATACAGCTTTATCAAGATCTGATAAGCTGTTTTAGTTCAATAGACCCGTTCCGGCAGCCTATAATATATGAAAGTGAGGACACGCACACATCCAACAGATAAATTGGGTTCTGAATTTCCTAAACATTTTCTGAATCTATTGTCATCTATAAACCTTAAACACATGGATAAATGAAAGAAGCGTTTAGCGTTTAAGCAAGGACGATTAAATATTTGTGGACCGACGGGGTTCCTTTTAGCATCTGGCTAATTCGGTCACGAAAGGAGAACTTCTTTCAATTAACCACGACTTCGATAAGGTTCAGTAGTGACAGGTGAATACGAGATTTTGTAAAAGTCGCGGCGGTTAGAGGTCATTGTTCCTGGTGAAAATACTCGTATGACTGGAAGACTGACCAGTAAATTTTATATATTTCATTTATGTATCTGCACTCACATACACACGCGCATATATATATATATATATATATATATATATATATATATATATATATATATATATATATATACACACATACACACACATATAATATATATGGTTTATATATTTATTTATATATATGTATATATATATATATATATATATATATATATATATATATATATATATATATATATTATGTATATATATTAATATATATATTATATATAAATATATATGTATATGTTTATATATATATGTATATATATATATATATATATATATATATATATATATATATATATATATTATGTATATATATTAATATATATTATATATATATATATATATATATATATATATATATATACACAGTATATATATATATATATATATATATATATATATATATATATTATATATATATGTCTGTGTGTATGTATGTATGTATGTATGTATGTATGATTCATATTTAATAAGTAATTTACATCACGCAAAATGCTTTACTTTATTACTCTCTCCACATAATAATCAGCTACCAAGATATTGCTCAGATACCCATAATCAATTATTCCAGGATTGATTTCTCTCTTTTCAAAACACGGGACATCAGGTACTTATCTAATGCTCGCATCCTTTTGAATTGACGTTGATAATGTTAATCCCGACTGAAATCTTAGCCAGATATCACGATACGTTCAAGAACTTAAGTAGGTGAAAGTGTATTTAGTTTGAGTGGCCAAGCACTTGAATTTAAGTGGGTCAAACGCAGAGCTTCAGTCGTAAACTCATTATTTCAGTGGCGACGTCTCTAGGTTGTTAGTCTCTTATGAGAAAGCTTATGAGTTTTGATAACTGGCGTATCAACTTTGAAAGATGAGCTGGTGATTTCAATGATTGACCATGTAATTTCAATGAGTAAAATTGAGTGTCAATGACTGAGCATATGACTTTTATTGAACAAACTTGAATGTATCAAATAATTATAGGTAACCTTATTCGCCTCCAAGGAAACTTGAAAGCCTCTGGAGGTAAGAAGAGCTCTAGAAACCAAGAGCTCTAGAAACCAAGCATAACTGTAAAGCCTATCAAGAACTTAAGGTCAGGGCTTCTTCGTGATAATTCTTGTGCTCCAGTGAACCAAAAAGCACCGTGACGTGCAGTTTTATGAGCTTCATGTTGGTAGCTTATGAGCTTCTGTGGCTAAGCGTTTTGAGCTTCATTGGGTGAGCGTAGCACCCCTTGACGAACCACGGGTTAGTCTGCACCCATTGGAAGCAATCCACCCGTGGAATGCAAACAGAATGACCCGGAGTTGATGTAAATGTTAGCGATGGATTTCGAACATTGATCTAGTTCACCGTGTTAAGGACAAAGGAAGAGGGGAAAGAGAGAGCGAGAGAGAGAGTGAGTGAGTGATACAAAGAAAAGGGAGTAGGAAAAGGGAATGGAAAGGGGACAGAAGCAGAGTAAGAGTAAAAAGAAGTGAAGGAGACGAAGGGAACAACAAAGGAAGAGGTGAAAGTAATAGGGTGTGGAAGGGAGGGGCGTTTCAAAGGGAAAGGGTGATATGGGGAAGGGAAGAAAGAAGGGAGAGAACACACTTAAGAAAAAGAAACAAATTAAGAAAATTCCTGAATTAACCAGATGCACTTTTCCATTTCAATGCAAATAAATATCTCTTGGAACTAGTGGCTAGTGTAAATTTTGTTTGCACTGTCTTATCGTGCGGTGACTTGCTTGCAACACTGCGTGTTGATATATCAACTGAATAATGATTTCTGATACATATTTCATATTGCATGATGTTACAAATTAGGGTAAGTGCCATTACCATGGAACCTACCACACTGTATAAACTGTAGAAGTCGAGATGACTAGATTTCGCCCTTTAAATCTACAGTACGTAGGGCATATCCTGCATGGTATGTAGCGTCTTTGAAATATGGTCTCTATAGGTTATAAGTAACTGGAGGTTTTTGACAGGACGGCCAAAGTTCTTGTTTCATAATAAAGTATAAAGGGAAA
>NC_090725.1:93128249-93155749 GCF_036898095.1 Palaemon carinicauda | reverse complement strand
ATTGCAATGTAATGAAATATGTGAACCTGCCTATATACATAAGATGAAAATGCTAAATTCAATAAAGTTTTCCCTATTTCTTTCGTGCCTTAATACATATTTCATTTCTATCACGGGTTAGCTGTCGTTCACACACACACACACACACACACACACACACACACACACACACACACATATATATATATATATATATATATATATATATATATATATATATATTTACTGAATGTTTAATAACGCAAATCCTTACAAACTCAAGCTGAAGGTCATTGTGAAGATAGGTCATCATTTGAAAATCTTTTTGATAGCCTTGAGCATTGATTTACTTCACCGTTTTGTGTTTATGTACTCGAATATTTTCAGGGGATTAATGAATCTTTGATTGTTGGTAAACATTTTACTTTTATTTTACTTTCATTATTCTACTTTTCATGTATCAGGAGTTATGAAATAATTGCAGGTGTATATTTGTGTGTGATATATTTAGTTAATAACCTCTCTCTCTCTCTCTCTCTCTCTCTCTCTCTCTCTCTCTCTCTCTCTCTCTCTCTCTCTCTCTCTCTCTCTCTCATAGGTATTGTTGCTGTTCAAGATTGCCTTGCCCTTGTGTCCAAGTACGGGCTCTTTCAATTATGCAGCCCGTATTAGAGCATAGAGAAAATTGTGTGCACACGTCCTACCCCACAGCTAATATCTTGACCTACGTGACAAAATTTCTTATCCCCCTTACTCCAATCACTTTGCAGATATTGATCGCCCACCAGTGCTTTCATGGTGACGTCTATACCGATCGTATATTGATATATTGGATGACGTCACCTCTAGACCAAATCTTGCAAAGGTAAACAGTTGGCAGCTGAAGTAATAGTACTATGAATTTACAGCCGATAGTTGGGTCACGCACAAAATTTTTCATTGGTGTACCTAATTCATTAGAATGGGTTGTGTGTGCGACACACATCTCTCTCTCTCTCTCTCTCTCTCTCTCTCTCTCTCTCTCTCTCTCTCTCTCTCTCTCTCTCTCTCTCTCTCTCTCTTTTATACACACACACACACACACACACACACACACACACACATATATATATATATATATATATATATATATATATATATATATATATATATATATATTTATATTGAGTGTGAGTGCATATGTACAAATGCGAATATATAAACATGCATATATATATATATATATATATATATATATATATATATATATATATATATATATATATATATATATGTACATATATTCCAAAATACATCATCGTACTTGTCTTTTTCGCGTAATATGATTAATGATGATGGATTAAGTACATTATGTACTATGAGAAGCTATCGATCAACTCATTTTTATCGTCATTATGATTTTCCCCCTTTGTTGGGAGTAGATTTGTCTTACATTTTTTTCCTTCATATTAGAAGGAAAATTCTCCTTTAAGTCTGATCAAAGTCTTAATATCAAAATCTGTCATTTTTAAAAAACAAACACCTATTTGTGGGTCCCATTTCAATTGCTTTATATATTCTACTAAAACATCACAATACATACTTGTAGTAATAGGTTTTTTGAATTCCCTGTGTATGCATTCGGAAGATTGAAAATTTGTAACGCACGTTAATCGTCCAATTATGTTGAGCAATCGCATAACCCTTCGTGCTAAGAAAGGCTATGAAAGATATGGCTTCATGTTTGAATTTCATTATTCATTGCATACATTTTAAAACCAATTGGCATTAGTGTTTGGCATAGTCCCATGGCTGTTGGCTGTAGTGTTTATATATTTTCATACCGGTTGCTTGTAATCAATGATAGGTGTTGCCTGTCTACTGACAGGTATTATTATTATTATTATTATTATTATTATTATTATTATCATTATTATTATTATTATTATTATTATTACTTGCTAGTCTACAACTCTTATGGGAAAACCAGGATGATATAAGCCCTGAGTCTCCAACAGGAAAAATAGCCTAATAAGGAAAAGAAACAAGGAAAAGCAAAATATTCCAAGAACATTAAAATAAATATTTCCTATATAAACTGTGTTTGAAATATCCCCGTAACTAGAGTTAAGGGCATACAAGTATTCCAACATTTTGCGGTAGTCGCCAATACATACCTTTAAACTGCAGCAGTTGATATATTTCCTTACTTTCTTTTCTATAGATCATCTTATTCATATCAGTAGTGGTAACACTATTTCCTTACCCGTCAACTTTATCAATTGATATAGTTTAAGTTTAGAACAATACTGATATGAGTAGTATCCATTCTGTTACCTATAAGAAATAGTTATTGTCATTTTTCAATAATTTTTTGTTTACATAAGTGCCAATAGTTAACTCTTTACGTAACAATTGCTTATAATGTTGCATACATTTGTCCTTGCGGGCTGTGGTGGTTAAATCAAGTTCATTATATTGCTACATTTTCTCTATTCTTTATATTCCCATACCATGGAAAAATCGAATATACTCCCTCTGCAAACCTATTAAAAATCCAAAAGGAGGACTTGAAAGTTCTCCATAATTTTGGGAAGACTGACCGAAGAAGTATTTTAGAAGAATGAGTGATGCATAACTAACTTCTTGAAGTCCAAAAGTATTATCAAGGTATGTTTTGAGACGGTAACATTTACCAGAAGATTTTAAAGATAGTGGATATAACGAAATAAAAGTTTTTGGAGAGTTGATATCAAATCTACAAACATTTTTTGTAAATACTTTTTTAATCTACTTTTCTCCCCTCATTACTATTAATTAATGAATCGATTTTTTAATTATTCCAATTTCGATTTTTTATGAATTTTTTGATTAAATAAAAAATAGAATTTTTATTTTTTAAATGAATGGATTTTTTAAAAATCTTTCTCGATTCATTGGATAGAGCAACTTTTTGTGTGTATTAATTTCTTTACTTATTAAAATTAAGTTAAAACTAAGGAAGCCCTAGGGCTTTAAAGCAATGCATCTAACAATCGGAGAAAAAATTAATATAACAAATGAATGGATATAGATTTATGAAACTTCTTTTAGTCACTCTCCATTAGGGGACTTATAAATGGGTAGCAAAGCATATTTGCTACAGGGAGTATTTCGATAACACCCCCTCCCCCCTCACGCAAATGAAGCGCTCCCCCTTAATCTTATCCAGTTTGGACGAAATCTTTTTATTCTTATAATTTTTTGATCATCTGTGGTCATCAATATCTTGAAAAGGGCTTTATTATATGTATGGCAATACACACTTACTATTATTATTATTATTATTATTATTATTATTATTATTATTATTATTATTATTAATCATAGGTTTTGTGCTTCATGTTATTGAATCTAACTCTATTACTTAATATTATTATTATTATTATTATTATTATTATTATTATTATTATTATTATTATTATTATTATTATTATTATTGTTATTGAATCTACATAATTGTCGATCCGATCATAAATTCATGATCATCAATAAGTGTACGATGCACAAAGCCCTGTTATACCCAGCCATCTTTGCCAAGGAATCGTGACCGGGGAGTCGACCAGGAGGATATTGACTGAATCCTTACGTAAAGTGTTTAAACGCTGCTGTCCTCAGACGCCAAACCGGCTTATGCCGGTGCCACCACCTCGTAAATCAAGTCAATCTCTGTTTCTTCATCGGAAGGACGTCCAGCATCAAAGGGCAGCTTGATTTATGGAGTTGCCTTACCTGCTTATTCGGGGTTATTCATGATTATGCATTTAATAAGGGCTGTTAGCCTTTGAATAAGGATTTTGTGAGAATGCGATGGGAGGTGTTCTTGTGCCTTGAAATTTTCTTGTTACCCTCTGTAAAGGTCGTCTAAGATGTTATATCAAACCTATGCACAATATTGGTAGAGCAAATAGTTAGATCTATTGATGAATATGCTCCATGTATTTTTAAAAAGTTATTCGGCATCAAAGTTTCCAATTTGATAGGAGATCTTGCTTGTTTAGGAGTTCGTTTGATAATTTTTTCAAATTTAGTTGTAACAGGATGGATTGTACATATTATAAATACTAAAATGTCGTTATTATTTAGATGTACTTTAACACCATATAACAGATTCTGAAGTTTTAAATGTCAGCAGATGGAACTGAGAGATATGTTGGAATGTAATTTCATATTGTAATGCGATTATAATTTTTCAAGTTTTTAATTTGCCCCAGATGCAAACAGATTTTATTATCCTAGTAAACTTACAGTAGTATTAAGTTAATGTTAAGGCAATGGTGATCGATTTGTAATGAGCAGAGCAATTTTTTTTTTTTTTTTTTTTTTTTAACTGAAAATTGGATTTATATGTTTTAATCTTTGGTTTATGTGAAATAATAGAATTTTCAGTTAATCCTAAAAGAGGCGATGGGTTTATCTCTTAAAAAGGGTGTATTATTAGTGAGGTTTTCACCAGCTACTTGTCCATCTATTGGATTCATAATGACCTCGACTTCCACTATCCTTTTGAGAGATGGTTGATGATGCCTTCGGGTTTCGAATCGTTGTATGGGAGTCGAAACAAAGATTCTGTTTCGCAACGAATGGGTACTGTTGGCTTCATTAATTCCGGTACACTTCCTGTAGTATGACTATTAAATACTGTTTGGACGTATGGAAACATTCTTTATTCGCTTTTTTTTTTTTTTTACTTTGTAGGGATATATCGGGTGTATTAATATGTTATTTGCAAGATGATCAAGTGAAACCGTTATAAATGTATCAGTAGTTATTGCCTTTATTTGATAACCACACGATTCAGAAATCTCTGGTAGAATATAAAAGATTAAATATATATATATATATATATATATATATATATATATATATATATATATATATATATATATATATATTTATATATTTATGTATGTACCTATGTACGTACGTATATATAGTAATTTATGGAACATTAAGAGCACATTATTCATTACTAATTTAGACAATATAAATGGCTGATATATTTTATAGAATTAATGAATTTGAAGTACTAATGTCATAATGAAAGTTTTTTAATATGCATATGAATAACTATTTCATCACTTGCAGCCTGTTGCCTTCCTGCAATGAATATTTTGACAAGTGTATTGAATTTATTCATTTTGCACTAGTGTCTTATAAACTGTTATGAAAACTGCTTGCCAGGGAGCCCATAGAACAGCAAAGGAAAAGAGTAAGTTAAGAGTGTTTCTGATTTAGAAAGCAAAGAGGATGAAGGTAGATTGATGGATGGTTTTCGTATACTACCGCTCAATGGAGAGAAGAGTACGATTCCTTTAAAAAAAAAAAAAAAAAAAAAAAAAAAAAAAAAAAAAAAAAAAAAAAAAAAAAAAAAAAAAAAAAAGACATATGATGATGGAATAAGAAGTATGTTCTCTGTTTAGTGTGTGTGTGTGTAAAGAGACCGGGATTTCCGTAGTTATCTTCATGGAGCTGAGTCTCTACATAGAAAGTATTTATAGTTATTGTTCTCAATTGAAAACGAATCTGCATATGGAAAGGAAAAGGACTTTATATATTTGGAGAGACAGTTTAAGGCGAAAATTTATGTCGGAGTAAATAGAAAATCCTTAATGGTGATTTAGTTAGAACGAAGAATAGATACTGTAAGTCCTAGCTATGGAACGGACTTTGGACCATTCTACCATTAGAGCTGAATTCAATTCATATGAGATTGACTGAATACGTATACAATCTTCTATGTACGTTCCAGAAAAATAAATATTCGAATTTCATTCCTTACCACAACTGGACCCCGCATTTAAATTCATCTGAAGTGCGGTTGTTCACACGAAGTATATCTCACTGCACACATTGTTATTTACCTTGGAAAGTTGGTTGTGGTAGCCGATGTGGTAACGTCTCTGACTGGCGAACGCCAGTCAGTTCCTTTAATCGCTGCAACCTCACCATCCTTATGAGCTAAGGATGGATGGATGTTTAAGGAGCCTATAGGTCTATCTGCTGAGTCATCAGCAGCCATTGCCTGGCCCTCCTTGGTCTAGCTTGGGTGGAGAGGGGACTTGGGCGCTGATCATACGTATATATGGTCAGTCTATAGGGCATTGTCCTGCTTGATAGGGCAATGTTATTGTCCCTTGTATCTCCCATTCATGAGCGGCCTTTAAACCCTTTACTATCGCAAACATGTATTCAAAGAACAATAGCGTTGGTAATGTGATCATTTTGTTTTTAGAATCGTACATGCAAGTGTTTAATATATTATTTTATATCACAATGATGGCCATTATAAAGATTATGATGATTTCATCCTACATTTATGCATTTTGAAGATGTGAGTGAATAATAAAGAGTCCAAGTCTTTTGATAATGCTCCATAAACATCAATTTGTTGTTAATCTTATTTTTTCCAAAAAATAATTGTGGAAGGTAAAAAATACGATAAATACAAATGCTTTTGATGTTGAAATTTGAAACCCTCCTCTCTCTCTCTCTCTCTCTCTCTCTCTCTCTCTCTCTCTCTCTCTCTCTCTCTCTCTCTCTCTCTCTCTCTCCTCTCTCATAAATCACTATACTTTTAGTGTTGAAACTTCGAACTCTCTCTCTCTCTCTCTCTCTCTCTCTCTCTCTCTCGCTCTCTCTCTCATAAATAACTATACTTTTGGTGTTGAAACTTCGAAATCTCTCTCTCTCTCTCTCTCTCTCTCTCTCTCTCTCTCTCTCTCTCTCTCTCTCAGACAAATAACTATACTTTTGGTGTTGAAATTTCGTACTCTCTCTCTCTCTCTCTCTCTCTCTCTCTCTCTCTCTCTCTCTCTCTCTCTCTCTCTCTCTCTCTCATAAATAACTATACTTTTGATGTTGAAACTTCGAACTCTCTCTCTCTCTCTCTCTCTCTCTCTCTCTCTCTCTCTCTCTCTCTCTCTCTCTCTCTCTCTCTCACAGACAAATAACTATACTTTTGGTGTTGAAATTTCGTACTCTCTCTCTCTCTCTCTCTCTCTCTCTCTCTCTCTCTCTCTCTCTCTCTCTCTCTCTCTCTCTCTCTCTCTCGTGTTTTCTAATGCGACTGAATTCTTGTCTCCATTTTAGGGTTTTGCTGCCATTAAGTCTCTGATCGAATAGACTCACGACCTTGCTCGATAGGTGCCGATGATCACGTTGATATCGATGCTGGAACCAAAGTCTTTAATCTCGTATCTTTCGTTCACGTTTGTGTCTGTGCGAAGGTATCGTTAGTTCTCCATTTTGGGGTGGGCCATTCACACCCATTTGCTTACTCATACCCCCCACGCTATCACCACCACAGTACCAGAATGCCCTTCCCCTCGATGGTTCATAAAACAAGAATGGCAATCTCAATTCTCATTACGTTTTCTATTTTTGGACAAGTATTATGAAGAATTGGAATTTTTCTTTATGGGATATTTTCATACCAGTCATGAGGTGGTATTTCCAAGCATTTGTTTATTGACATGATCGCAATTACTGTTCCTAAAGTATCTTATATTGTTATAACTTCTCTTGTAGTTTATTTAGTTCCTTTTCTTACTGGGTTATTTTCCCTGTCGTAGCACTTGGGCTTATAGCATCCTTCTTTTTCAACTAGGGTTGTAGCCTAGCAAGTAATAATGATAAACATACACATGTATTTTTTGATACACCATGTGCAACAAGTAAGTATTTTCCTCACTGTACTGTGTAAGACTACATGTGCCTGTGAAATGCTGATCGCCTGCATAAAAACATTCACTATGCCCATTGCTTGTGAAGCCGAGATTTTCTTCTTGGATAGATAGCTAGGTCGCCTATCGCTGCAACTAAACCTAACTTGCTATGTCCTTTCCCATATCCAATCTTACCTCAACAATTCATTTAGATTATACTTCTCATCTAATATTTTTCTGCTATAAATGTTGCTTAATTCACCGCAATATATTCTTATAATTTTTACAATTTAATTGTATGTTCACTCTTCTCACCACTTCAGTCATGTTTTTACTACAAAGACAATATTTTTCGCCATTTCTCAATATGAACACTTTGTAACATTAGAATTAAGAAGCCCTTAATACGTTGCAACTTTCATTTTGCTGGAAACTCCTCTTATCCTTTATCGTTCTCACTTTATTTCTCTACTTCTCCTCATCACTCGAAAGCAGCTCTGGAGATATAACTCTATTGCGTAAAACCATGTTTGCACCAATCCAATTACTATCCGTTCCACATACTCGCGTAGCAATTCAGAGTAAATTATGAAGACATTTAAAGCCATGAAATTGAAATAATGCAATCATATGAAAGATTCCACATTAGGACTGATCCTTTGGTTATTCTTGAATATTAGGAATAATCCCTCTCCTGTTCTCGGCGCTGATTTTTATTTATAATGAAAACATACCACCAGGTCATTATTGAAGACATTATTACTGTAGAAACTGTGTAGTTGTAGTTGGCCTTTCTAAATACAATAGAATGTTTTTTAATAACTTTTCTGTTATTATTCTTGATTTCTTTTGATTTTCATCAAACAAAAATACCCAGGAGAGCCTGGAAAGAAGATTCAGGAATATATTATATGTATACTTTAGATTGAAGGAACTGAAATATTAATAAAATAAACTATATAGATGAATACCAGATTTCCTTTTCATACCATAACATGTAGGCTATCATTGGCGACAATAAAACAATATTTAATTTTATTTGTTTTGCACTGATTTCTCAGTTTTATATATTTTTTGGTTACATGTGACGCTTGATTAACTTCTACAGATTGTAGCTCTGGCATTTCTCTCGATTGATTACTGCAGCAACGTTGACTAACAGGATATATATATATATATATATATATATATATATATATATATATATATATATATATACATATATATATATATATATATATATATATATATATATATATATATATATATAAAATCATTTTTTAATTACTTGATAAAATTCATTTGCCGATCTTTTTTGTCTGTGACCTAGTAACCTACTTTTTTTTTTTCTTTTTTTTACAATCAAAAACAAAATAGCTTTTCTTTGGCATGTGACGGGCCGAGAGAGGAGTTGTGAACTCAAAGGCAGATTGAAAACGACTGAGTTATTTATTAAGGAACACTCTTCTTTATATACAAAACCTCAAGGCAACAGGACATGACCTGTTCGAGAGACAGATAATGTTACTGAGCAAAACGGAGATATGATCATTCAGGTTCTTTTTAGTGCGAGGGAAGAGCGCAGATACAAGCATAATATATACAAAATAATTATGTACAATTGTGTGACACACGGTTGGTACATGGCTCCCCCCCTAAAAATGACATACTGTACATGTTAAATAGGGCGCCCTGATCTAGAGAGGCGAACTGTAGGAGGGTCATCTGGCAGAAGATAAGCAGGTTTTAGACGATCAATGGAGACCCAGTCTTCTTTGCCCCGAATGTTAGGAGGAATGCTTTCGGACTGCGTCGGATCACAAGGAAAGGGCCCTTGTAAGGGGGCGTTAGTGGTGGCTTGCTGGTGTCGTTGCGCAGGAAGACGTGCGTTGCAGAGTGCAAGTCCGTTGGTATGTGATGCTTCGCTGGGGGCTTGTAAGTCTGGCGGCACGGAATAAATTTTCCCACGACGTGACGTATGCGCTGGAGATCGTCGGAGGAGGTCGTAGAAGGAAAAAATTAGGCAGGGACGACCAACGGGTCGCCATACACCATTTCGGCTGCCGAGACGTCGAGGGCGTCTTTAGGAGTGGTCCTTAGTCCAAGGAGGACCCAGGGAAGCTGAGTAAACCAGTTGCAATCCTTGCAGCGGGACATCAAAGCTGCTTTGAGGGTGCGATGAAAACATTCAACCATTCCATTGGCAGCGGGGTTGTAGGCCGTTGTCTGATGTAGGGTGAGGCCCAGGAGATTCGCTAATGACGTCCATAATTGAGAGGTGAAAGTTGTTCCCCTGTCAGAAGTAATATGCTCAGGGATACCGAATCTTGAAATCCATCCAGAGAGTAAGGCAGATGTACATGAGGCGGACGTTGCAGTTTCCATGGGAATGGCTTCAGGCCAACGAGTGGAGCGGTCGATGACGGTAAACTGGTAACGATGTCCTTGTGATGTAGGTAGGGGGCCTACAACGTCGACGTGAATGTGTGCGAAACGACGCTGAGGTTGAGGAAAGGTGCCCACTCCTGAATCCGTGTGTCGATGTACTTTGGACGTTTGGCAAGAAGTACACGCACAGACCCAATCCTTAGCCTCCTTAGAAATGCCGTACCAAATGAACTTTGCCTTCAGCAGCTGTGCAGTAGAACGGCACGAGGGATGTAAAAAGGCCGTGGATGAAATCAAACACCTGTCGGCGCATGGGAGCAGGAATCCAAGGTCGCGGTCTACCAATACTGACGTCACAGAGGAGGGTGGTGTTGGAGTCTTCGAGGGGAAAATCCTCCCAATGGAGGGACGTGCAGGATGTCCTACAAGCTTGATACTCTGGATCCTGTCGTTGGGCTTCAGCCAGGTCGTTGTAATCCAATCCCAGTTGAACGGCAGCCAACGTGTTTCTTGACAGGGCATCGGCAACGGGATTCATTTTCCCAGGGACGTATTGGAGGGTGCAATTGTATTCAGCCACGGCGGAGAGATGTCGGCGTTGACGGGCGGACCAGGCGTCAGACTGTCGAGTGAAGGCGTGCACCAGAGGCATGTGGTCTGTACGAATGACGAAGGGCGTATCTTCTAAGAAATGGCGAAAGTGACGGACAGCCAAGTGCACCGCCAGCAATTCTCGATCGAAGGTAGAATAACCCGATTCTGCCTTGGACAGTTTTCTGCTGAAGAAGGCCAATGGGCGGGGCGAGCCTTTGACCACCTGCTCGAGTACTGCACCAATAGCGACGTCGCTGGCATCGGTGGAGAGAAGGAGAGGGGCGTGTGGGATAGGAAAAGTGAGAGCCGCAGCAGTTGATAGGGCCTTCTTTGCATTGCAGAAGGCTGCTTCTTGAAGGGGACCCCACTTCAGGTCCTTTGGCTTGCCCTTGAGGGAGGCGTAGAGGGGAGCAAGAGTGGCGGCAATGGCTGGCAGAAAACGGGGATAATAGTTGATCATGCCCAAGAATTCCTGCAGAGCTTTGACGGTCGAGGGCGTGGGGAAATTCTTCAGGAGTGATACGGTGCCCTAAGAACGACACTTCGTTGGCGCCAAAGGTACACTTGTCGTACCGGACTACAAGGCCGTTTTGTTGCAGGCGGTCGAGCACGATGCGCAGGTGACGGAGGTGTTCCTCTTTTGAGGAGAACACAAGTATGTCGTCCACATAACATACACAGAAAGGGAGGTCCCCTAAGATGCCATCCATGAGACGTTGAAACGTTGCCCCAGCATTACGAAGGCCAAAACAGGAGTAATTGAAGGTGTATGTGCCAAACGGAGTGGTGATGGCGGTCTTGGGGATGTCTTCTGGGTTCATAGGCACCTGATAATACCCCTTCAGGAGGTCGAGCGTAGAGAAAACCTTTGGTTTGTGCAGGTAGGAGGTTACATCAGCAATGTTTGGGAGGGGGTAGTGATCCGGTTCTGTTTGCATGTTCAGGCACCTGTAATCCCCGCACGGACGGAGGGAGCCGTCTTTCTTCAGAACGATGTGTAAGGTTGACGACCATGGGCTGGAGGCCTTTTGGCAAAGGCCCATTTTCTCCATTTCGGCGAACGTCTGTTTGGCGGCTGCCAATCGTTCCGGTGCTAGACGTCTGAATTTTGCGAAGACTGGGGGTCCCGTCGTCTTGATATGGTGATAAATACCGTGCTTGGCAGGAACCGTGGGTGTTTGGTGAAGTTCTGGACGGAAAACTTCCGGGTACGACGTGAGGAGGTGGGCGTAGGCATCCGTGGGTGCGCTGATGTGGAGAGCGAGGTTAGAGGGGGCGGGTTGAAGAGGTGTCGACAAGTACGAGTCTGCGTTGACCAATCGTCGGTGGGCGACATCGACCAGAAGGTGGAAATGAGAGAGGACATCCGCACCGAGGATTGGCATTGTGACGTCAGCAACGAGAAACTTCCAATTGAATTTACCGTTTCCGAACGATAATGTGAGGTTCTCGTAACCGTAGGTGGGTATCACAGATCCGTTGGCAGCTACCAAGCGGACGTCGGCAGATGTAGACAGACTACGTTGTGCCTTGAAGAGTTTCCTTGGCAAAAGAGAACGACAAGCACCCGTGTCTACCAAAAATTGCACGCCCGTTCCTGCATCCTGTAAAAAGAAAAGATTAGAAACATGGGAGGCCACCGCCACAAGCGATGGCCTACTTACACGTTTTTTGGCCACTGACAATCTTTGGCACATTTTTTCGCGGTTGCCCCGAATCTGAAGTGGTAGTAGCAAAACTGCGGTGGATGGGAGGTAGTAAGTGGCTGTAGAAGTCGTTTGTTGGGGCGCGAGCGATTGGTGGGTGGCGGGCGGCTTTGTCGCCGCTTTAGCACGTCACGGGGTAGGCCTGTATGTCCTACGGCATTCATGTCAGCTTCAGTTGTCGTTGAATAGGCATCCTCGTCGTCAGGGGTGGAGGCGTTGATGGAGGTCTTGAAGTGGCTGTCCATAAGGGCGTCGGCTTTGGTCATCAAGTCCTTTATGGGTAAACTATTGACATCGGGTATGGCAGCGCGCACAGGTTCAGGTAAACGGCGTATCCAAAGGGCACGGAGTAGGTTCACCTCACGAGGAGAGCCGTCTGCGGCAGGTTGAAGGCGAGCGATACTGGTCATTTCCCTGAGGGCAAGCGAAGCCCTTTGGTCCCCCAACGGTTGTTGAGAGAGCTGAAAAAGCTTTGCTATACGGGCAGCTGGCGACGGCGAGTACTGCTGCAGAAGGTATGATTTGAGGTCGTCATACGCTATTGGGGTGTCTCCTTGTTCACAAAGCCAGTCGGATATTTCTGGGAAGGTGTCCTCGGGTATCGCCGCGAGAACATAATCCGCTTTGGTGGTTGAGCGAGTCACGCCCCTGATACGAAAGTGGACTTCAGCGTGTGAAACCAAGCGAACGCTTCTCCGCTAGCGAACGGTGAAAGTTTCAATGGAGCGGCCGCAGTGCCAACTGCTGGGGTAGAGTCCGCCTCCGTCATATTACCAACGATGGAGGGGCGAGGGAGGTGGGGGTGGAAGGCAGTGGGAGCGAGTCGACTTCCGGGGTCACCAATGTGACGGGCCGAGAGAGGAGTTGTGAACTCAAAGGCAGATTGAAAACGACTGAGTTATTTATTAAGGAACACTCTTCTTTATATACAAAACCTCAAGGCAACAGGACATGACCTGTTCGAGAGACAGATGATGTTACTGAGCAAAACGGAGACATGATCATTCAGGTTCTTTTTAGTGCGAGGGAAGAGCGCAGATACAAGCATAATATATACAAAATAATTATGTACAATTGTGTGACACACGGTTGGTACAGGCATTACTCATGAATCATCCGAATACCAATATCTTTATCGCTATTTCGTATTGCTTTTTGTTGTGCCATTTTCAAATTCTATACAACCAAATCCTAATGTAGCGCATTTAGGTCACATTCAGTTCCACACATTCAAAATAAAAGTCTTTTAAATCCGTATGTAGATAATTATTAAAAATTGATGTTGTGGATATTGAGGTTGGAGGGAGCAGGTTATAAAAATAAGGGTGTTGATGTGCAACGTCAACCAGGAGGTAGAAATGGGCGAGGAAATCTGAACCAATGAAATGCAGTGTAACATTGGCAATGCTAAATTCCAGCTTTGCTGGGAGCCCCCAAAGAGTTTTGTCAGCATCTCTTAACCATGGCTTGGGATAGCAGATACATTGGCGGACACCAGGCGAACATCGATAGTCTTGGAATGACCGGGCGCGTCTTAAGAGCGAACGACGAACACCAATATCTTTCAGAAAGCGCACATTATATCCTAAATCATGCAAAAATAAGAGATTAGTTATTGGGAGCCTACTTACAGGGTTTTTTTTTTTTTTTTTTTTTTTTTTTTTTTTTTTTTTTTTTTTTTTCTACCATTGGCATGTGGTATCTTATTTCTTGGGAATAGCACAGAAATTGGGGGGCCATCATCCAGAGGTTTGGGAAGGTTTTTTGGCTGGTGCATGTGTGGGGCGGCATATCGTAAGGTGGGTGTCGATGTCCTGCTGCATTCACCCCAGCTTCAGTCAGTGTTGTATGGTGGTTCACTTCCAGAGGACTGGAGTTTTTGATGGAGTTCTTGACATTGGGGACCTGGGTGTCCATGAGGGTGTTGACTTTCTTGTCGTCAGGTGCAAATGGGCAAGTAGTCGACTTCAAGAAGGGCGGCTTGCACAGGTTCTGGCGGCCATTGTACCCAAAGGGTATGAAGTACATTCACCTCACACGGAGAACAGTCAACAGTAGCCTGAGGGTGGACTATACTTATTATTTCTTTGATGGCTATCGACGGCTTCATACTGTATGGGGTCGTCTCTTTGCTCGCAAATGCATTTGGAGATTTCTGGTAAGGTATCGTCGTGGATTGCAGCGGGGATGTAGTATGTTTTGCTGTTTGAGCAGGTTAGACCCTTATTGTGAAATTGAATATCGGCTCAGTGAAACCAGTCAGTAGGTCACAAATGTGACGGAATAAACGAGGCATAAGGATAAGAGAAGCTTCCGAACGACTAACTTTATGTAGTGGAAGCATTGGTATTTATAGCCCCCCAAGGGCTCACATAAGGGCGACAATTGCATTTGTACATTGAACAGCTTTTGTCAATAAGGTTGACATTGCCATAAAAATTGACAATATGGTAACAGTAATGAAACTAGAGTCGGAATGTTACTTTCAACTGTTTTTGTGGTTCAATTTGGTTTGAGTCAGATGACAGTTACTGAGTGCACTGCGCAAAAGGAAACATAGAGAGGTCATTCTTCTGTATTTGCATGTGTGCTGCCTGATGTATCTTTATTACAAAATACCCACCACTTTTAATCACTGTTAATCTACATTTTAGGCCTTGTTTGGTTCAATCACAGTTTCTTTCCTTTCCATAAACATTCTTATATTTTGGTATTATGGCTTGGTTTTATTTCATTGGTTCTTAAAGTACTTGAGACAATGATGCACACGTTTCAGTGGCTTGGCCATGTTAAAGAAATGAAAAAATAAAGGCCGCGTATACAAAAGCCACCACCCTTAAAATGATAGACGAAATACAATTGGATTGATTGCACAAAAACAATATAACTTAGCAAAGTAAGTATGTCTGTCAAGCCACTAAAAATTCAGCTAAGTAAGAATACCTTCCGACCCAATATTGGTGAGCGAGGGCTATATTTGATTTCTGATCAAATCAAGGTGACCATCTGTGTAAATCTGGCAGATTTCATTAAATGTTTACACGTTACTTAGATATCTTGTTATATAACCTCCCATTTTCATTAGCAAAGATAGTGAAAAGGGGGTTAATTTCTTTCTAATAATGGTAGTAAGTGTTTTATTGAAGTCCGTGTACATTTATATTATGATATTTCTTAATCATATAGACTAGGGCAACATGATTATATCCCTTTCTTCCTGTGTTACCAGTAGACCTAATCTTCCTACCTTATACATTCTCAATCTAAATAATAACATTAGATTTTAACTTCTTGTCGCATCTCTATATAGAGAAATATTTTGTTTTGGGGGGGATATATCCAGGCCAATAAACGCAATGTCTATCCGTAAATTACTTGTCATCGTCCAACCTGTGCTGGTCTCTCTCACGAGATGCCTATATTTTACTTTACAAAATGAAGGTACCCTTGCTCAGGCTTTGGGACAGTGTATAAGATCTCCTCGGTCATGAATAACACTGACTTTTTCGTCAGCGTGTACACACTAGCTGCTAAGTAATTCTGAGTATAAATATAAGGGAGTGTGTTGTAGAATGTTATCCAGAACTTGTTCTTACGAATAATAATTAGTGGACGCAATATTTTTGTACTAGTTCTGTCAAGGAATTTATTGACAGAGTCTCAGTAATAACGGTAGCTATAACGTCACAATCTATAGCACTTAAAACTTCATTTACCATAGTGATAAAGCTTATTGCTAGCTTATAAATGTTTCATGAACACAGAAGTCACGTATTTGCATATATTTACTTTATTTTTTATTTTATTTTTTGTATCATATTTATACGCAAACCCCCCCCCCCACACACACACACACACACATATATATATATATATATATATATATATATATATATATATATATATATATATATATATATATATATATATATATATACACACAGTATATATATATACTGTATATATATATATATATGAGGCCTATGCGAGGAGAAGGTACATTCGCCACAAAATGAAAAGTGGAGAAAAACGCGTTTAAAGTTTTCAAAATGTAAAATATCATAGCAACCTTATGTTTGTGTTTACAACAAAATGTTTTATACAGAAATGAAGCTTGATGTGTGTACTTTTTTATCTAAATAGTTAATAAAACGCGTTTTTCTCCACTTTTCATTTTGTGGCGAATGTACCTTCTCCTTGCATAGGCCTCATATATATATATATATATATATATATATATATATATATATATATATATATATATATATATATATATATATATGTAAATATTAACCACAGTGGCATTTGATATCGTGTGTGTATATATATATATATATATATATATATATATATATATATATATATATATATATATATATATATATATATATATATATTAACCACAGTGACATTTAATATCGCATTTTACCTTTGTGAATGTTTATGCAATGGAAATTCATTTATGATAAATGCTTCTGGTAAGGCAGGGATTCGAACCTATGCCTCTTAGTCGAAATAATGCCAGCAAGGACTTTTATCAATCGTCTTTTCATGTCTTTTTAGCTTTCTATACTTTTTCTACTATTACGATTGGCCCAGCTGAGGTATTTCATTATTTCTATTGGGACAGTTATTTCTTTTATCACTATTGTACAGCGTTGTATAAAAATTATATGCAATTTTTATCACTGCATTTTTTTCTTTTATATTTCCATTTTCATCCTTTAAATCAAACATCTGTCAGGGCCCTGTTCCAAGTCTTATTTTTATCAATTTGACTCTTTTGTATTTCCTTAGTGTTTTCTTGATTTTAGTTTGATTGTGTTTACGAATGTTTGTTTGTTATTTTGGATAGTTCTGTTAAATCTATTTCATATCTCTTGCATTTTACCCTCGATTCCAATCTTTTCTTTTTTAGGTTTTTTATATTTTTTGATAGTTTTCCCTGATCTTGTTTAGGAACTTTTCCACCTATATCTTATGCCCATCCGATACAAAATTAGTTAAATTATTGTTAAAATCTTTTGCACTTGCTTCAATTTTCATCATGTAGCTGGGAGCACAAATTAGAAAAAGACTAGGAAGGTCGCAGGTTTTGTACAAGTGATTTGTAAGAAATTGATATTAATGGAAGCCGAGGTTAGTATGTATGGAATTGTTGACCCAACTCACTGTCATGCAAATTTGTGTCAAAGATGAACGTCTTCTCTGTTATATATTTTGTAAGAGAAATTTATAGTTTTTTAAAAGGTGTACATAAAGTTTAACATATCAAAGAATGGATCAGGGTATTCTGAAGTATTTCGGTTATGTGGAAAGAATGTATGGCAATGGGTTACTGAAAGGCATGCATAATTCTGAGATGCCAGTTATGATTAAATAACCCAATGTGTGCATGGTGTTCGATGGCCTCTGGATGCACATTTAAAGATGTATGAAGCAACTAATGTTATGGAATTCGTACTGTTCAAGAGGTTAGATGGTGCATGTGCGCCCAGACAAATAGACAAGTAGACTTGCATGAACGCAACTCAGATAAATGAATATCTTAGTTTTATTACAAACACACTTCTGACATTTTTGTACTTTAGATTATTAATCCACAAATGTTTTTTCAATGTACTGTAGAGCTTCCACTACCTTGGGAATACCTTATACCCACAAAAAGTATTATTATGATAATTGTATCTACTTTGATCAGGATAAGAAATCAAGAAGTATTTAGGGATTAGTATAAGAATATCCTGAAAGATTTCAGTATTTCCCTTACTTCCGTAGTTGTGATGACTCCATGCGGGACCTTCCAATCCTGCATCATCAAGATCGGTTTGCTGGATTTGTGGGGGATTGAGGGCTGGTATCATTGCAGTCTTCAACTCATAAGAGAAACTTTTATAGATATATAATGCGTTTTACCACAATCTCTCCTGTGGGAACTTCTACATTAATAAGGCCATTCTTGAGGGATTATAAGGTTTAATCAGGGAATATGATACGCTAAAATCCACAAAATAATACATTGTAACTTATGTTTTGCTACCTGAAGGATTTATGTGTAAGAGCTCCCCCAGAGAACGAGACGCCCAATACATTTTCTTAGAATATCCTGTTTGTTTTTTTATTTTTAATTTTTTTTTGGCAAATTTTATAAATATAATATTTTACCTTTGCTCTTTCGTGCCTCTTCATTTTTAGTGTTCATACATTTTGCTCAGACATATTATTACAGATATCTATACGACAGGTCTATTAGAAGTTTCTGCTATCGGCTGCTTGTTACAAAGTAAGTCAACATGCCACTTTTCCATATTTCGAAAATTCTGTTGCTATTTAAATTTCTATTTTTGTTCTTTTCATACGTGAGCGTGTAGGCAACTCTGAAAAATTCATATGAGCTATTAAGTTCACATTGGCATACGTTTGAATATCAAACAGTGTCGGTATCCTTTTTCCTAGTTTGCAATTACGTGTCATTCATTGCTTTCACGTACAGAATATGATATTTTATACTCAGTCTTTTATTAAAGACTGGTGACTTTTTTTTTACATCTCGGAATAAAAGACCTTTTTATTTCCTTTTCAGTTTCAAAAATGGTCTTCGAAAATATATTATTCACCTATTCTTATTCACAAGTTTGAATGCAGTCCTTATTTTTCGCTTCAGTATTTTAGTGTCAGTATTTTGGATCGATAAAATCCACCAGTATCCATTCGGTATGTTAAATATTTTGAGTTTTGCTTTTTAAAAATCGCAGTAATACCTTTACCTGAATTTGCCCTCCTCGTCCCATATTCCACTAAATCCTAATGTTTTTATAATACCTCTTTCTTCGGCCAAAATTTCCATAGCGAGTCTTCAGTTTAATGAGGTTCCAGGGGTATTGTTGATTCACGTTATATCGGTTCGGTCTCGTTCCAGTCACAGTCCGATCAAATACCGTTACAGGATTTTAAAATAATGGAAACATTCACATTGGCGCTCCAGTCATGATAGAAAAAAAAAATCAGTATATACAATAACAGGCTAATGTTCACTGCGGAAATACATTTCCTAGTATCATTGAACAATATTCATATACAATTATGCTTTTCCCCTAAATGTATAATTTTGCCACGACACTGATCGGACCGGAAGTTTGAACACCCCAATACCTAGACCGAGCCGAGAACGAACCGAGACCGGAGCGTGACAGGACCGATAGTGTGAATCAACCCTAATGAGGTTCCAGAGGTATTATGAAGCACCATATCTCTACACCCAAACTATTGGATTAAATGGTTAAATGTTACCTATATTTATTTTTTCATATTCCAGTTACCTCCTTTTTATCTAGAATGGCCAGTGTCTTAATAGTCTAGTAAATTTATTATATTCTAACTATTGATTTTATGTATCACTGTCCTTCCTAGCCTGTCCTTATTTGAATAATAAACTGTAGGTGCAAGTTTTGTCCCGCCAGTACTATAGCACTGTTAAAAATTTGCCGTAGAAAAACGATAAAAGTCATGGAACAAATGTTTCCAGGCATTTACTGTTTTAAAAACGGATATATTAACGCAGAGGAGTGATGGTATGGTCAATAACTCGTAAATGTTAACAAAGTAGGGTAAAACTGCGGTCGCCTGTATTTTACTGAAATACGGTCGAGAACATTATATTTTTACGGATAATTTCCGATAAAAATTACGGTTTTCTTTAATAGTGTACCCATGACAGTAAATAACAAGATGAAGGCATATCTACCACATATTTTTCCTTCTATTCGTTTATTTATTCACGTCCATAAGTTGTCCCATGTGTAGTTCAAGGAAGGGGTAACAAGGCTATGAAACGCCACGCACCTCTCTTGAAATTCTCAATTTTTTTAAACTTCTGATGTATGGTTTTTCATTTATATTTTTCTTTTCTATTTTTATATATACCTGTTGACTTCGTTCTATTCTTGTATATATTAAGTATAACAATATTAATAGCGCTATCAATAATAATAATAATAATAATAATAATAATAATAATGATATTACTATTATCATGGTATTAGCATTAGAATTGTAATCGTAATGAAATCAATATTGATTTTAATGATTATCATCATACTCTAAGTAAAATAGGTAGAATTATTGATAATATTTAGAGCACCACCACCATCACCACAACCACCAATAATAACAACTAATATGTTAATAGTTATAATAATAATAATGATAATAATATGCTTTGGGGCTCCATCTTTTCCTCTCTTACTTCCCTTCCTTCACATTCGCTGTTATTAGCTCACTACTCGACCCCTTTCGCCGTCCTTTCGTCTCCCATTTTATTGCCTCCCTCCACTAATCATCCTCTCTGTCCCTACCAATTTCCTCCTAATCTTTCTTTTTCTCCTCCATCCTTCCTCCTCCCTCCGCCGCGGATGTTTCCAAATTTTCCTCTTTAAGTGGCGGACGACAGGAGACTTCCAGAGATCAAAAGAGCAGGTGTGTATTTGGACGCATGCGAAATTCCGTAATTAATAGCTTCAAAGAGAAAATAAAAGGCCCGGATATTGGGTGGCCCGAATTTCGGCACCATTAAAAGCGCTCTGCTTCGGACCCGAAACACGAGATCTGTGCACGTCACTCACTTGCATGGTATGGATTTCAACCGAGAGTTCGTTCATGTTGAAAAATGTGGAGTTTGCAAATATGAATACTTTTACATTCTGTTCTATATTTCTTGCAATCCAGATTTCAATCCTTGATTTTTCTCTTGAATACTGATGGATAGGAAATACTGAAATAATGAAATGCTGTATTAGAAATAAGTAATGTTAAACATTTAAAATCTGCAAATATTAATAATTTTATATCATCTTGTATATTCCTTGCGATTCAGATTTGAATCCTTGACCTTAATAGATACCGACGGATCGGAAATACTAAAATTAATATGTTGTATTGAAAATAAGTTTATGTTGAAAAATGTGAAATTTGCAAATAAGAATAATTTTGCATTCCATATTCTTTGCAATCCTGATTTCAATCTTGATTATTCTCGTAATAAAACCGATGGATCGGAGATGCTAAATTAGTAAAGGCTTTATTTAAAATTCCAGAGTTTTGGCTGCCAAAATTTCACCTGGGAGATGAGGTTAATGTTGAAAAATGTGAAGTTGGCAAATATGAATACGTTTACATTCTATTCCATATTCATTGCGATCTAGATTTCAATCGACTGATAGGAAATACTAAATTAGGAAATGCTATGTTTAAAATTCCATTTCTTATGTTTGTAAAAATATCATCTGGAAATTAAATGTTTCAATTTGTCGAATGTGAGAAAATGTCTACGTGTTAGATTATTACGCTATCATAATATGAACATGAAACGTTAACAGAAACTATTTATGGTAAAATATCACGCTAACATATTCAATCTCAGCTTTTAACGATTATCTTTCCCATAAAAAAGTTCATGTGAACAGTAATGGATTTAAATCTGTTTTGTATATTGAGCGCTAACCTTATTGGGGCCTTGATTCTCTATTAATTATTAATATCAAAGGTTATAAATCATAAGATATTAATGGGAATAATTTTAAGTGAGAGGATCACGCTAACTTTAAGCCACGCAAATCTCCCATGAAATCTGAAGTTATAACATGCAATATATATGTGCCATGCAGTGTTGAACTATCCACGCTTTAGTTTTTATTAAGTTATGAGAAGATTCAGCATTTTCATTGAACGCGTAGCACTATCAAATTTCCTACTGAAATACGTTTTTCAGTTTCGAGTATTGAAAACTATAAAACTATACCTGTTCGTTACCTAGAGTTTCTGCCATTCGTTTATCTGACATGAATATATCCTTCATGGTTTTTGAAACCTTGAACCTACCAGCAGAGAAAGGTTTCTTCTATAAAATATGCAAACAAATATTAATGAATAAGGGTTTGTGCTGTAAAATTCATATAAATAATTTTTATTATTTTTGTCTCTGAATCCTTTGATTAAAATCTTAATTAAATTCCTGTGAAATTAAAATTGAACTGTCATTCAAGTTGATATTTTTTTTTTTTCATAACTGAACTGCGTTAGGTGGGAATATGTGGATACCGTGGAATTAAATCACGGTGAAATTGTTCTTTTGATTTATCATTATTTTTATTTTACACGTCAAGACTCTGTAGCATGTTAACTTCTTACAGCAAGTGATAACTAAATTTCAAGTAATAATAATAATAATAATAATAATAATAATAATAATAATAATAATAATAATAATAATAACTACTACTACTACTACTACTACTACTACTACTACTACTACTACTAATAATAATAATAATAATAATAATAATAATAATAATAATAATAATAATAATAATGCATCGGGACATTTGATACCTATGACCATGTGGATAGACGCCATATTTTTTGTTTTTTGAAATTTTCCAAATAAAGATGCATAAGCAAACAACGTGCAACGACTGCATTTGCATCATTGCAAACTTCATTTCGGCGATGTCCGTTCCCTTTGAGCTGCAATAATACTCGCATATCCGGGATCATTAGATTAATTCGAACAAGGGAAACAATTTACCTGTGTTTTTGTAGTGGTAACTATTAAAAGTGTTTTACAGCAAAATTCCCATTTTTGTTGCATATGATGTATTGTACATTTATGAAGCTTGTGTAACAGATATTCATTTCTTATTTTTCCGGCGTCGAGAATGGTTGAAACGTTTGGTGAAATATTTATCTTGTGCATATTGTTGTTGTTGAAATTGTAGCTTTGCGTTGTGAAGTTCATACAACGGTTTGGCTGCCCTTTGTAAATTTGCATCAGTTTGTTGTATTAGAGAGAGAGAGAGAGAGAGAGAGAGAGAGAGAGAGAGAGAGAGAGAGAGAGAGAGAGAGAGAGAGAGAGAGGCATCAATTTTCATATTTGAGAGAGAACATATATTTTACTATGAGAGAGAGAGAGAGAGAGAGAGAGAGAGAGAGAGAGAGAGAGAGAGAGAGAGAGAGAGAGAGAGAGATCAAAATTTTTATATTTAAGAGAACGTATATTTTACTATTAGAGAGAGAGAGAGAGAGAGAGAGAGAGAGAGAGAGAGAGAGAGAGAGAGAGAGAGAGAGAGAGAGGGGGGGGGGCATCGATTTTTATATTTGAGAGAGAACATATATTTTACTATGAGAGAGAGAGAGAGAGAGAGAGAGAGAGAGAGAGAGAGAGAGAGAGAGAGAGAGAGAGAGCATCAATTTTTATATTTGAGAGAGAACATATATTTTACTATTAGAGAGAATGAGAGAGAGAGAGATTCTAATTTTCCTTATCTATGAACATATCTATTTCATCCACGTAAGTCACAATTTCAAAAGACGTTGAAAATATTCAGGTTAGATAAAAAAGAAAAAAAGTTCTGTGGTTATATTTGGGATTCATTTGAGGCCTTATTAACGACAATCGGTGGATTTTGGTGTAGAGAGGGAAGAAAATTTATGAGGATACCCTTTGACTTAATATTTGTATGTCTGGGTAAATAAATGTACTTCAAATTGAAATGGCAATATGTCTCCTCCAACTTCATTCAGAAATATGGAGTCACTGATCTTATTTCGGAAGTAAATGCATTAGAATGGATAATAAAACGATCGGTATACTGGAAATTTCAGTACGCAAGAATTTGTAGAAAAGTCTTTAAAATTATATAGGTCGATACTGGATGTGAGTATATGGAACAGGACGTGATTCCTGCAGTTCATCTAGGGACTCAGTTCAAGTGCACTTTAGATAGTTTTACAACAGCTTTGATAAAAAAAGGTATAATTTTTTTATGATTTTTTATTATTGTATCATCCTTTTTTATACCAGCATATGTGATTCATGATGTGTAGGCTAATTGCAAAATAGATATACTTTTAAGTATATCCCCCTTTCCTTGTTGCTGAGCTTATCCCTTCACTAAACAATTCTCCGGACCGGGGTGCTAAACACACCACTCGTATAAAATGAAGTTGAAACTGTAAGTTTGCAAAAAAAAAAAAAAAAAAAAAAAAAAAAAAAAAATTTTTTTTTTTTTAGACCCAAGAATATTTTCCAATACTGAAGTAAAATACATCGCTTGAAAACCGTAAATGAAAGGTACCCTGATTTAATTTCTTTTCGTTGTAGAGCCACATTGTGGCTCACATCGGAAACAAAATTTTATGAAATATTTCTTAATATTCGTTATAGAACTTAAGCAGCCTTTACCAAATAACGTAACTTACACTAGAGGAGGAATGGCTGGTTTTTATAAAAGGTTAAGGTGCGATTATTCAAAGCTTATGATAATTTTTCTTTATTCTTAATATCCATTTATTTATAAAGAAACCCTATCTATTGTACTGTCGGGAATTCAGCTCTAGCATATGATAGCAAACTTCGCTGAACAGGTGTCTGTTCTTAACCCAAGAGTGAATATTTGTTCATGGTCAGGTGCATGTCGGTAGCCTCCTATATTAGTTTCCTGTAGAAAGCACATTTATGAAATTTGCAGACCAAAAATATGGAATTAAACATGGATTTTATATTATTTAGGGTTATTAGACATTAAAGAAAACACCTTTCGCTCATGATAAGCAAACATAGTTCAGTTTCCTTGTAATTTAGCAAATTTTTATGTTTAGTTCCTGGGGTCAATATAAATGACCGCTTGATATTCGTGTGTCATTTGGAGTTTATCAGCGTTAATTTTCGAAAATGTCAAGTTATATTTATCATGGCTACCATTTTACGATACTTGAATTACTACTAGGTTGAAAGATTAAAAACGAGTTATGGAGTAAGTCAGTTTGTCGTACAGTAGCTGCACACTGATATCGAACAAGGTAGAATACATTTAAACGGGATTACCTTCCTTCCATCATCTTTATATAGATAATCTTCCTTTCAGGATTTTCTCTTGGATTTTTCTCGATCCACAATTTTCATGTGGATTCTCTTCCTCTTACGATCATTACCTAGATTCTCTTTGAACTACTATCGTAATCCACAACCATGATCTTTTCTTTTCTGGTCTTGACATCAGTTTTCCTTCATGATCTTTGTTCAGCTGTTCAACTTTAATGATCATTACCTTTATTCTATTTATTCCACCATATTTATCTGTATTATCCTCCTTTTACGATCTTTAATTAGGTTTTTGTCATTTGCTAATGTTTATAGTATGTATTTACTTCCTTTCGCGACTTCTACCTGGATTTCCTTTATTCGACTGTCGTTATCGGAGTTATCTTTGTTAAAGCCTTTTACCATCTTTTACCTGTATTCTACTCATTCCCCGGGCTTTACCCTGATTCTCATCCTCCTATCTTTACCATAGTTCTCTTCATCACGTTTTTATTTGTAATCGCTTCCTTTCACGATCGATACCCAGATTCTAGTCGTTCGGCCGATCTTATATATGAATTTGCTTTATCTCAATCTTGTCCCGAATTTTCTTCATTCCACGATCTTTGTCTTTATTTGCATTACAATAAAAAAATATCTCATATCGACATAATTCTACCTGCCGCTTGGGACTCGGGGCAGAGATGAGGTTGTGTTATTCCTGTCTGGGATTTGGCTAGTTTTCATCACCACGGTGGCCACTAATTATCGTCACAATCCTTATTCATATCATGTTCGTTCTACAGTTTTTATCTCCATTCTCTTCGAGTTTTAATTTTTTTGCATGTTATTTCAGTATTCCACTGTCTTTTTGTAAATTCACACCCTTTCATGATTCTAACCCATAATTTCTTCATTCCTTACTTAAATTTTCTTTATTTCTGGATCCATAGATGCTTCCGTCTTTATTTGGCTTCTCCTCCTCCCATTATCCCTCACCTATATTTTCTGTTCCGTTGTATGTATACGGATCCGCTTCCTTTCACGATCTTTACCTAGATTTCTTCATTTCCCCTGGTTTTATCCAGATCTCTTACTTTCCTGATCTTTAGATTCTCTTCATTTAACTTTCTTTATCTATATTTTCTTTACGATCCTTACATACATTCGGTCTGTTGAGTTCCCTTATAGGGATTTTTTCCCTTTCACGACCATTACCAGGAATACTTCATCCTTAGACGATCCTTACCAATATTCTTTATATTTCATTGTTTCTTAGCTTCCATTTATAATCTGTGCTCAATTTCTCTTTGTTCTACTGTCTTTAACAATATTTTCTTCCTTATATCCGCACTCTATTTCTGCATTCTATCTGATACGAATGGTTATGCATATCGTTTCATGAAAATTTGCGTTGTAAATAACAATGGATTTTTTGCACTCAATTAGCGAGCTAATAGTTTTTAAAAAAAATCTCAAAATTTTAATAAAGTAACGCCTAAAAATCTTATTGTTGTAAGAATTTCACTTTTCTGTAGAGTAATATGTTTTTTCCCGATACATACAGTATTTCATATTCATCTAAAGATTAATTGTTTGAATTTATTTTGCAAGTAAAATAACATATAGAAATATGTTTTTATTATTTTCGGCCGCGTTTTTTCTTTTGATACAACATTTGATACTTTTTCATTGCTTGTTGATTAATACCCACGTTTATTCCTGACCTTATCTCTCTCTCTCTCTCTCTCTCTCTCTCTCTCTCTCTCTCTCTCTCTCTCTCTCTCTCTCTCTCTCTCTCTCTGTCGGCTTTTATTTTATTTTATTGTAAGAGAAAAATACTCGTACAACGCGTTTCTAGCATTCATTCCTTTTATTTTGTAATAACAGTGCCAGATAACCAGGTTGTGAATAACGATAGGAATCAATTTAAACCTCTTATATTGCTAACTGACTTTTCATATTGTATTTTAGTTTATGATTTGAACACGACCACAAAATAAAATCTAATTTATGCACAACCATAGTTTAGTTGATTTTTATTTTTCTGCAAACTTTCCCTATATACATAATTAATCTTTCATTTGTCCCTCGAGCCCAGAGTCTCCCTGAACTTTCACCTGCCTCGGAAACAATCATTCTTGGTCCCTTCCTGATTCTGCACACACCGGACACTCACCTTCTCCAAATTGTCCAGTTTTCTAACAATTCAAATAGCATACATTTCTCTCTCATATACACCACATCCATGCACATTCTAAAATACAACACTAAGTATGCTTTTCTTTCTTT
>NC_090725.1:93118410-93122749 GCF_036898095.1 Palaemon carinicauda | reverse complement strand
GATACCTGTTTTCGAAATATAATAAATGGCATGGGAATTTCCCGGCTCTGGCTGGAAAACCATGCACGTGATGGATTATGTAAAATCCTGTTATATTGTTTCAGTTCTTTTCGTTTACAGTTTGAATTAGTGGTTGTTGTTGCGCTTATGATTATTGCTATTGTCATGAAAGCCGAATAGGAAAATGTATGCGTGAAAATTCAATTTTTTCCAAGTTAGTATTATTTTCGATGTTAGTGAAATAGAATCGAAATGAATAAATTCAATAAACTCGAACACAAGGAATTTTATGAATAAAGTCTATTACATTTCCTCTTATGTCGTTTCTGGCAGATGAATGAAATTGAACGACTGCATCGATTGGTATCTTAAATCCCTTTAAGTAAACATTAGACTGAAAGAAAAGGAAAAGAATGAAGTAAATTATATTGAGTGAATTTGTCTGCATAGATATCTTTTCTCCAATGGCCTATACACTGGAAAGTATTTTTACTTAAATACAAAATTTCGTTTATTTATTATTTTTATATTTACTATAGAACTCGATAGTTTAAATTATGTTAACATAGTGATTATTGGCACGATTTGTTAAATCTTTAACCCTTTTTCAATTAAACTTAATGTTGTATCTTCTTTTAATCTATCACAGTTTTAAAAGTATTGAGATATTCAAATATCAGATTTATCTCCAATCTTGTTGATTTCATCTCTTACTTTTAAAATAAAGGAGGTTATGTATGATGGCATTTAAACACGATTAAGTCCAAACTGAATATTTAAGGAGACACAGGAAGATGAAATTATTCTTCGGTAACATGTGACATCAGTATGGTTGTCTGGTGTGTGTGTATAATAATATATATATATATATATATATATATATATATATATATATATATATATATATATATATATATACATATATATATATATATATATATATAATATATATATATATATATAATATATATATATATACACGCCTTTCAGAGTTGGGTTACCTTAACGTGGTGAATGGGTTTGTGTATAACCATGATTAGCAAAGCTGTACTATTATTGAACCCCGAACTTACTTGGTTTTCTGTGAGCGATCAAACAAGGTCTCCCACCAGCATCAATCCGCGCTGGCCAGCGTGGTGATGAAAAATTACCAAACTCCAGAAAAAACAGTAGGAAACGAAAGAAATTTTGAGATTAAAGGATGGAAAGGGTGAGGCCTGATAGTTACAGTATTGGCATGGGGTTCAATAGACAGGTGCTGGTAATCCTATCGATGTGCCAGTATATGATGAAAATTAATATTTATAGTGTTTTGCTGCAGGGTTCATCCTTGATTCAACAATTAAATGATAAATTGAAAATTGGTGTGCTCTTCTTTTGAAAGAAAAATCCTCTCTCTCATTTTTATTTTTCTTCTTCTAGAGCCCGTCTTTGCTTCATAGTCCGATAGGTTGTTGTTTCCACATGCGAGCGTATCTGATGTTAAATAGATTTATCTAATGCAATTTAAGTAAAAATTCTGGCGTACAACGTTTTTAGTAGCAGTAGCCAGATAAACACTTAGTATACAGTTCTTGTTACATTTGGCTTATCGTAATTCTACCCACTAACTACTTGGGTTATCTAAGTGTTGATTTAGGTTTAAAGGTGGTTGTCAAGGATGTGATCAAGGTTTTTTGGTAGTCTCTTCTCTCCTAAATCTTTACAGATTCAGTACAGATGAGACTTCTGCCCCAGTACCAGTATGTCCTTTACCTGTCAAAACTATTTTTTGATGTTGGGAATGACATCCCTGCTGCTAATTCCAGGTGATTTCTAAGGAAACTTTGATTATATTTTTTATAGTCAATCTGGCAACTTTTGGCAAAAGCCAAATCCTGAATTCATATAAATGTATTTGCAACCCCTCCATCCTTCAGTATATGATGGTTGCTCTAACGTTTCTTGTTTGTATCGTAAAATTAGTTGATTGATTGAGTGATTGATTTAGAGTTCTCTGGCATCCGTAAATTTAGTTGGTTACTGAAATTTGTCCTCTTCGCTTTTTCCTTCCCCATCTTGAATTAATTTTGTTTATATGTACCACCTCACCATCCTTAAGTTTTTACATTTTTCTGGATTGCCAAACTGAGCCTTCAATAGAGGCTTTTGTAATAGCAATAGTTTCACAATCATATATAAGGTACGTATAAACAAGTCACAGGGAGATATTTTTCATTACATTTAAATTGACATGCCTTGCTCCATCCACTAGATTTTCATTTGCCATCATCTCCATACTTGAACCTTTAGGTAACTTTGGCTTTTTCCTAACTGCTCCTGATAGTTCGTAGATAATTATTATTGGGCAATAACCAGGAGGTAGATTATTTGTCGACGCATTTCTAATTTTCACTTAACAAAAATTTGTTTCGTGCATTCTTGCTAGATAGAATTCCGGTTTAGCACTCTTCATATTTTTTTTTTTTTATGTTATTTTCTAAACTAATTGTAAATTTGATCTATGTATGGCAACATTAATAACACAAGTTAAACGTCGAATGTGTGTGTTATAGAATAACCAAATGCCGATTTGTTAATTTTACATAACCTTCTGAATTTGAAAATATATTAAACTATTGCAGGGAAAAATAGAGAAAAATCTGAACAATTCATTATTATTTTTTTGACAAGTTACTTCATGTTAATAGAAGAAAGGCAAAAAAAAATTGGCTTATTTATAAAGATGACCTTAATGTACAAGAGATAATGCTACACTTACCAAGAAACTTGGGATGACGCCAGGGAAAGTAGCTAATCAGAGTCATTGTAACAATCCTCGTTCATTTGAGTGCTCATTACATATTCGTTAGACCAGAACCGCCGTATTGCGAGGAAATAACTTTAGTGCAGCAGCTAGTAGTTAGAGCAAAAAAAAGAATTGGCATTTTCTCTGGGGAAGGAAGGTGAGTTAAAGATGGCACAGACGAGATATAGCGTGTGTCTTTGCTCGCCGATAATGATAAATGGCCGGTAATTACAGTTCTTGAGTGTGCCAGCGATCGTGGTCTTATCCTCTTGCCCCCCCCCCCCCTCCCCCATCCCCTAAAGACCGTCTCTTTTCCTGGGGCTGCCAGGGCCGTGATCGGCGCTATCGGCTCTGGCTATTTCTCGGGCAGCTATCGCACATCAAAACACGCTTCCACGGTGTTCAATCATACTGGAGAATAACTGCTGTTATTCTCTTGATAAAGTCTTCGCATTTCGACGTTGTGACTCAAGTGGGATGGAAAAAAAAAAAGGAGAGAGGAAGAGAATATTTATGGCGCGGTAAAGAATGGAGAAGATGAATGAAGTGGTAATGGCGAATGATACAACCAAGATGGCAGTAAAGGAAAATATGAAGACAACAGGAACTGAAGAAACTAGGAGGGGAAGGCGAAGTACCATAAGAATTGCCAAGGGGGAATTTTATTCAACTTATAATGACTTGTATAGAGAAGAATTAGAAAATATAGTGAATTTGAGAGACGTATTTTTAAATGCACCTATCTCTCTCTCTCTCTCTCTCTCTCTCTCTCTCTCTCTCTCTCTCTCTCTCTCTCTCTCTCTCTCTCTCTCGCTCTCTCTCTCTCTCTCTCTCTCTCTCTCTCTCTGCATCCTAAAATGTCCTTACTTCTTTAGTGCATGTTTACTTTCAGAATTTTTTTTTTTTTCATTTGTAGGAGCCGTGAAAATAACACTCCCTTAAAAGGTAATAGATCTTTAATATGATTAAATGCTCATCGTTTGTAGAAATATAGAAATCCCATTGGTCTTTTCTTTCACTCTCTCTCTTTTTGTCTCCTTGTTGAATATGCAAAGGAAGAGAGAGAGAGAGAGAGAGAGAGAGAGAGAGAGAGAGAGAGAGAGAGAGAGAGAGAGAGAGAGATGATTATCAGGCTTCATCTCACGAAGTCAAAAGAACGTGTATCCTACAGCCTATATTTAACAAGGAGTGCCTCTCTCTCTCTCTCTCTCTCTCTCTCTCTCTCTCTCTCTCTCTCTCTCTCTCTCTCTCTCTCTCTCTCTCTCTCTCTCTCTGCTTCATTTGCAAAATCATCTATTTCACAGACATGCTACAGCCTTTTCTCAATGAATCTGTCTACACTTCTTAGTATATCTACTTGTTTATCTACTTTGTTCCGTCATCTCTATGGTCATCATAGAACTGTTAGCCTTTCTCCCTGCATAAGCTTGGTCTCATTCCTATATCGTCTTATGGAAGCTTTCACTACGTTCATCTGAATCCTGTATTATCTATATTATCTTGATGCCTTTTTATCCATAGAATTGAACATCACAGTTGTTTATATTCTTG
>NC_090725.1:93103410-93113410 GCF_036898095.1 Palaemon carinicauda | reverse complement strand
TTATTATTATTATTATTATTATTTGCAGTGTCTTGGTTATTGCTACTACCAAACAGCTGCATTATTATTATTATTATTATTATTATAATTATTATTACTATTGTTATTATTATTATTTGCAGTGTCTTGGTTATCGCTACTACCAAACGGCTGCATTATTATTATTATTATTATTATTATTATTATTATTATTATTATTATTATTATTATTATTATTATTATTATTATTATTCTTTAAATGTGATCTCAAACAGCTTCGGTAATCTGGAAGAGGGGACTTGAATTTTAAAGAACAGTAGAATATGTCGTCTACATTTTTCGCGACTAACTCCTTACATCCCGTCCCTCTCATACACTTAGAAAACACTGTATTGTATAAAAGCTTATAATAGATCTAACAATTATTTCGTTGAACAAAGTAATGTTGATAATATAACTCACCGTATGTGGCTCAGTTTTTCTCAGCTGTCAGGTTATTTTTCTGCTGAACATTTTCTGGTTTTCCCTCGAGTATTGTGCAAACGCAGTCGGTTATAAAGAACTATTCATATTATTATATACTAACAGTGACTTGAAGGTGTTGACATCGAAGAAGTTGTGGAAAATAAAATCTGACGGAGAACTCTGAGCAAGCGAATGAAGGCACGTGGGCATTCGAGAGATCATTAAGGCGATAAATGATAAGACGAGCTAGATATTTATGTTAAACAGTGAGAAAAGCTTCGATAGATATTATCAACAGAGAGAGAGAGAGAGAGAGAGAGAGAGAGAGAGAGAGAGAGAGAGAGAGAGAGAGAGAGAGAGAGAGAGATGATTATGTCCTGGCTTACAGACACAAATGACAACACGCACGCACAACCTTTGCTCTTTAATCAAAGACAAACTATACTCACCAACATCCTATTGAATTATATGGGTGAAATTAGCAGGGAATCTTTATCAGATTTTATTGAAGTATTTTTTAAAATCTTTTAGTAATAACGTAGCCGACTGGGGAAGCGATGGGTTTGTGTGATAGTGAATTGAAAGTTTATTTACATTTCAAACAATGTACAGTTCATTGTAATTTATTATATGTATTTGTAATATATGCATATATATTTATATTTGTATATATATATATATATATATATATATATATATATATATATATATATATATATATATATATATATATATATATATACACACACATTTATATATATTCTGTACACACGAAGAACATTGACTTTTGTACCTTACATTCTGAGCTTAAGGTTGATATGTGGTTAACAATTTGATTGATATATTAAAGTTTTATCTATCACTAATAAGCCCCGAAGTAGACTTCAAGTTGATTATGAAGTAGGGCCTACGAAATTATGAATAGCCATGAAAGATAAGAAAATTCGATGAGATAAATGGAAAAGTGGATGACGACGATAAGAGGAGAATGAGGAAATGATTTTATTGCGCGGTTGAAGTATCGTGTGAAAATCAAACACATGTGGAGTGGATGGTTGAGAGAGTCAATTATGGGATGTTGGGGGCCCCAGTAGCCGTAGATTGCAAGAGCATCACTTGACGTTTGAGTGCCACTTGAGATTACAGCATCCATGCCGCCCGAGAAGAAGATATGGGGAAAATACATAGGGAATGATTGCAAAAAGGGTAAGGTAATGGAATAAAGGAAAGACATGATTTAAAAGCATACTGATGATATATTTGAGGATTTTATTCACAGGGTTTGATTTTTTATGTTAGTAGTATTCCAATTCTTTGTACGATTATAATAGTTTATTTTTTGTATGAAAGGAGTCAGTAAAAAATACTTTAATTGTCCCTGGAAGCCAGGGTGAGAAGGTATTAAGCGGTTGTTTAACCTCGTCTTCTTTATGGAAGTTGAGATTGGATGTTGACTGCAAATAAGAGGGTAAAGGTTGAAGCAGTTGAGGTGCACTGTTCACATAGTTTGTAGTGTAAGAAGGATAGAGGAGAGAGGAATGTAGAGATATGTAGCAGAAGCTGTATTATTATTATTATTATTATTATTATTATTATTATTATTATTATTATTATTATTACTTTTTAAGCTACAACCCTAGTTGGAACAGCAGGATGCTATAAGCAAAGGGGCTCCAACTGGGAAAATAGCCCAGTGAGGAAAGGAAATAAGGAAAAATAAAATTTTTAAGAAGAGTAACAACATTAAAATAAATATCATCTACTGTATATAAACTATAAAAACATTAACAAAACAAGAGGAAGAGAAACAAGACAGAACAGCATGCCAGAGTACATCCCCAAGCAAGAGAACTCTAAATCTAGACAGTGGAAAACCATGGTACAGAGGTTATGGCACTACCCAATACTAGAGAACAATGGTTTGATTTTGGAGTGTCCTTCTAGAAGAGCTGCTTACCATAGTTAAAGAGTCTCTTCTACCCTTAACATGAGAAAAGTGGCCACTGAACAACTACAGTGCAGTAACCCCTTGGGTGAAGAAGAATTGTTTGGCAATCTTAGTGTTGTCAGTTGTATGAGGACAGGGGAGAATAAGTAAAGAATATGCCAGACTATTCGCAGTGTGTGTGTAGGCAAAGGGAAAATGAGCCGTAACCCGAGAGAAGGATCCAATGTAGTACTGTCTGGCCAGTCAAAAGACCCCATAACTCCCTACCCGTAGTATCTCAACGGGTGGCTGGTGCCCTGGCCAACCTGCTACCTACAGGTTTGATCATAATATCATGTGGAAAGAATGGAAGGCAGTAGATTGGTAAAAAAAAAAATTATCGTTTAGAAGTGCTGCAGAATAGTGTAGAGGAAGCTCACGAGTACGTGCAGAATAGGAATGAATATTATATGTCTGGAAGGTAAGCCATTTGGAAATGTCCCTACCGGGTACCCTGTTCGGCGGGTGTTTGAGACCCACTGAAGGCCGATAGTTTCTAGTGGTGTCTGCAACCTACCTATACTTGTGAGCTAGGGAGTGGAGGTTATGGGGAACCTGTTAAGTTATCAGCAGCCATTGCTTGGTCGTACCTTGATGAATACGGGGCTTGAACGCTAATCATATGTATATATTATGGTCAGTCTTTAGGACATTTTCCTGCTTCTTACCTCTACCAATCATGAAGACTTTTAAACCCTGAAGAGGACTTCTACGTGCTAGTGATGAGCCTTGTGTGTAAGTGTATGAAGCAATATATATTGAGGAATTATTTTATACGTGATCGTTTCATTTGCGAAGCTGCAGTTGGAGGAATTCTATAATTCCCTACCTAACACATTGTTTTTCAGTTTTTCTATTGTCAAAAAAGACAGAATGACTACATGAATATGTTTGAAATGTAAACGAGAAATATCCTCTCGTGTTCCTTATAGTAGTAAATATCCTCTCGTGTTCCTTATAGTAGTCCTATTTAATGAAACCTTCAAATGGTAGATTAACGCCTCAAGAAAATTGAGGGAAAAAGAAATAGTAATGATAGAAAACAAATGGTGATGAAAAAAAGAATCAGATTAACAGTTTCCAAACATTCTAATTTTCAAACGAAAGAAGTTGTAAAAAAGAAGGTATGCAAAACCACGTTTTGGATAGACAGTTATTTTTTTTTTTTTTTTTTTTCACAAGAGGGTTTTAATTGTATCAGCTTTTAAAATCTCGGGTTATTGCGAGATTAGATTTATGTCAGAATCTTCTTTATGTAGGTGTCTTATTATTTTCTTCGTTCTCGGTATTTCTACACTTCTGCTACAGGTTGTCCCATGCCAATGTTTTCGATATGAGAGAGAGAGAGAGAGAGAGAGAGAGAGAGAGAGAGAGAGAGAGAGAGAGAGAGAGAGAGAGAGAGAGGAGAGAGCGGCAGGTATGTTTGTCTCTTTTTTTTTTAACTACTATCGTATTTACTTATTTTATCTGTGGAGAACTTTAAAAACGAGAAAATATCTGAAAATTAGGAATAAAAAAACATCAACTCGGTCAAGGCATCAGATGGGAGTGAACCAGGGAAAATTTGGAAAGCACACCAGCAAGGTGGGTGGTGAGGCAAGTTTCCTTGGTGGATGTGTTGAATTTAGGGCAAGTGTTACCAGGTTTGGTTTTGGGCCGGGAAGGTCGTTTAGGGGGGAGGGGGAGGGAATGAGCTAATAGCCTGTGCCTAGGTAAAGGCGTCGGAAATTCTGAATGGATCCGGGGCGCCTTTAAACAGGCCTTGGGCGCGTCAATGTCAATTTCACGACCCAAACATACGAGACTAGTCCAGAGGGAGTCCGACTAAAGCTGTCCTCCCGCGCAACACTTACGGCCGCCTTGATGATTTTTATGGTTTAATTTCGTAGAATATTGATGATTATGAGACCGGGAAACGGTGTGCTGGGTCAGTCCCAATGGCTTGTTTGTTGCCTTACATGATATAAGTAAAGGGAGAGAGAGAGAGAGAGAGAGAGAGAGAGAGAGAGAGAGAGAGAGAGAGAGAGAGAGAGAGAGAGTTATAATCTGTTCTAATACTTGGAGATGTTACCTCACGCTCTCCCACTTAATTTTTCCATTATAAATTCGTGTATATTTTTGTTTGAGATTTTAATTTCCTTTACTTTTCAAGCACCTAATGTAGTCGAGTCTCAATTCAGAGTATTAATGAGAAACATTAAGGTGTAAATAACCCATTAACCTAAGGTTGCGTTCAATTTACGAAATTTTCTATCATACCCTTCAAGTGGTCCATCTGCTTATGATTTCCAGTTACTTTTCTTAAATCGGAAGTTTATATTTTGATAGCATTACAGGTCCAAACAAAACCTTTTATGAATGTTATACACACGCACACACACACACATATATATATATATATATATATATATATATATATATATATATATATATATATATATATATATATATATATATACTGTACATATATATATATATATATGTATATATATATATATATATATATATATATATATATATATATATATATATATATATAGATATATATATATATATATATAATGTACATCTTGTATATATTTATATGCATACATAAACATTTATATACATATACATATGTTTTTGGGGCACAGCTTTTTTCCAATACAATTTTCATTGGAGGCGATTGTCTTAGTGGTGTCATTGTGTCTCCTAGAGGTATCATCGTATTTTCTCAGCTTAAAATTTTCAGGTGTAAGCCTTTGGTTAAAGAAGCTATGATTATCCATTTTCATATTTCATTCTATCACTACAGCACTGTTTCGATAAAGCTGTCTCTATGAATAGATTACTTATTAATATGTTTCCAATTCCCTTTATATATAAGGTTCTTCAAAAATTGTGATGGATTGTTTTGAAATTACATTATCTAGAAAGTAAAAAAAAAAGGAAAAGTTGATTCTCTTTTAATTTTAAAGATCATTAGATTATAAAGAGGATAATAGCTGATTGTATACTTGTATACATACATCCAGAATCTCTCTCTCTCTCTCTCTCTCTCTCTCTCTCTCTCTCTCTCTCTCTCTCTCTCTATATATATATATATATATATATATATATGTGTGTGTGTGTGTGTGTGTCTGTATATATATATATATATAATATGTATACATATATATGTATATATACACATATATACACTGACATACGCGTAAACACACACGGACATGCGTGCAGACCTGCACTATTACATAGATTATATTATCCGTATTGCTTTCTGCGTGAAGGGAGCGTATAATTAGAATCCCTTTGAATGTTTAATGTTGCCTTTGAAGGGCGATGCTTACATATTTTGTTATTATGAGCTTGCTGTATTTGCTCTCCCTGTAAACAATCTGAGTTTTGTCAATCAATTCTTTCATGGAGATTTTCCTGTCGTGGATATCAATATAGTGTATGTTTATTGCCCCTTGATTTCTGCGGGCCAACATAGGTCGTCGGAGTGTCGTGGTAGTGTGTCCAATATAGTCTTTTCTGTGAGAGTTACACATTTCCACTAGGCATGAAAACTCGAAGATTACGTTTGTGTACACGCTTCCTTTGGTCTTAGGGGGACAGTACTGTTCCTCACCACAAGGTCCACAGTTAGGTTAGGCTGGCTATATATTCTAAGTCTTACCTTCTGGCCTTTCCGGGTAACACCTCGATTGAAGATTCCTCGAAAGGTTAGGGTTTCACCTTTCTAGGCCGATCCATTGTTAAGGAGGTAGATTAGTTTTTTTTTTTTTTCTTCATTAGTTTTCGTTGAATTTCTCCTTTATGACCTCTTCTATCATGATGTCTGGATATCCGGTATCTCTCCAATACAGCCTAATGAAGAGCAAGCAACTGTCTATATATATATATATATATATATATATATATATATATATATATATATATATATATATATATATATATATATTTATATATATATATATATATATATATATATATATATATATATATATATATATATATATATATATATACTCTGCTCTCCCCGTCCTTCGGGAGGGGAGAGGGCGGGTATTCATACCCTGGTGAGAGAGGGTTGCGTATGCATATCTGTCTGCTGTAGATAATCAGCCTTCATATTTGAGTAACCACAAGAAAAAAAAAATCTATGGACGTTACATCGATGATATATTCATCACGACAAAAAATAATGAAGAGATTGATGAATTAACTGACAAACTTAGGAGAAATTCTGTGCTCAATTTCACAACCGAATACAGCCAAGAGAAAATCCTGCCTTTCCTTGATGACCTTTGAACAACACGAGGACCAATTCAAGATAACGCTATACAATAAATCAACCGACATAGGAAGATGCTTAAATGCCAATGGTGAATACCCCGAAGCATGCAAGAAGTCAGTCGTGTGTTTATGTCGAAAGAGTATTCACGCATAGCACATTTTGAAAGCGTAGACGCTCAATTAAACCGAATTCGAGAACTATAGATATTATCTACTGTATGTGCGCATACTATTAAATGTTGATCTTGAAATTGCATGGCTATGATAAGAAATATGTGATAGATCATATAAGAGTAGAAAGCTCCATGTTATCTCACTTGGGGAGTCAAAAGTGATACGGGTAGGATGTGCAGGACTTGCGCGGACGGACAGATAGGCGTCAGGTGTAAACAACGCAGTTCTAGGAACTGTATATCACCTGTAGTATCATGAATTTTTCGACAACTGTGGTAGGCAAAATAGTAGAAACTTTCTAATCTGAGGATTGTATGATTCGAACTGAATGTAACTGAAGATATAATGATATTTCATAATTCGGATATGGAAAAGAGTAGAGTAAGCGTGAGACTTCTTGTTTAGTTTGGTGTGCTTTACAAAATGGTTGAGGTAGAAGGTACATCCTTAAATTTAAAAAAAAAAAAAAAAAAAAAAACTGGTCACTAACACACATTAATTACTTGAGTAACAAATTTACGTAGAGTGATAATTTTCATCACAATTATTGGTAATCTCTCATACCCACCCAGTCATTTGGTCAAACTTCTCTCTCTCTCTCTCTCTCTCTCTCTCTCTCTCTCTCTCTCTCTCTCTCTCTCTCTCTCTCTCTCTCTCTCTCTCCCCAATAATAAGATATTTAACGGAATTATTGGGAAGAAATTTTTCGACAGGCTACTTTCAAAATACCGAGGCAGGAATCCGTTTATAAATTACAATATAAAGCCTTTTAAGCCAACAACAGATAGCTATACCAGACTCCTTTCCTCTAAGCTGTCATGCGCCTCCAGTAAAAACTAGCAAAAGGACATGGATTGGTATGCGTCACGCCATTCCTTGAAGACTAGTCCACTCTATGTACATACCCACACGTATTCCTACAGGTCTTCATACACGTCTATTTGGAAGGAGCACGCCTTGTGATGAGTGAAGGCTCTCACGCGAATCCTGTCCTACAAGGGCGTACTGCCAAGTCCTACAAGGATTTCCTGTCGTGGCCTGCTGGGGAGTTTTAGTTGTGAGGATCTTTACATTTAGACCTTTACATTAAGCTGCTAAAGTAGTCTCTTCTTTTTTTTTTTTTTTCTTTCACTAAACTCTATTTCATTTTTATCATTGTTGGGCGGTATTTTCTAAAAATCCCATAGCTTCCCTTTTATTGTGTATCAGCAGTATATATATATATATATATATATATATATATATATATATATATATATATATATATATATATATATATATATATATATATATATATATATATACCCAGAGGCCTCAGACATGGCTTTTCATTTGCGCCTGTTTATGGTCTTTCTGAGCCATTCCATGCCCACAAACTCACTTAGTTCGTCGATCCATCGTCTTCTGTTCCTTCCTCTGCTTCTCTTACAAGCTCTAGGGACCCATTCTGCTATTCGTATTGTCCATCTACTGTCTGCCATTTTCATTATATGCCTTGTCCATGGCCATTTCTTTTTCCTACAATTTGTTACAATATCCTCTACTTCAGTTTGCCCTCTTATCCATGTTACTCATTGTCTATCTGTTAGTGTTATTCCCATCCTTATTCTTTCCACAGCTCTTTGAGTTGTAACTAGCTCCTATTCTAAGGCTTTAGTAAGGCTCTCATGCTTATCCTTCTTTTAATTTCGGTCTCTTGTCTTGGGGAAACACTTATTATCTGTTCAAAGTACGTATAGTCATTAACAATCTTTAAAGGCTCATCCATAAGTCTTATCGTATCTCTGAATTTTCATTAAACATTATATTAGTCTTACTCGTATTCATTTTCAGTCCTACATTTCTGCTTTCTCTATTCAAATATTCTTTCATCTTTTGTAATTTCTCCCATGATTCACTAGATACAACTATGTCATCTGCAAATCTTAGGTTAAGGTATACCCTATTAATATTAATTCCTACATTTTCCCAATCTAAATTCTTAAAAAACTTCTAGACATACTGTGAATAATTTAGGAGAGATAGGGACTCCCTGACTAACTCCTTTCTCAGTCATAATTTTCTCACTATCTTTATGTAGTTTCAGGGTTGGTGTACTTTCTGTATAGATATCTTCAAGTTTTCTAACATAAGATTCTTCTATTCCTTGTTTTTGAACGGCTTTCATTACTGCATTGCTAATGTTTTGACAGATTCGAAAGTTTTCTTATCGTCTATAAATGACATACAAAGTGGGTTGTTATGCTCTCTTGGTTTTTCCCTAAGCTGGTTAGTTATATGGATATGGTGAGTTGTTGAATACTCACTTCTAAAACCTGCCTGCTCTCTTGGTTGATTAAAGTCTAGCTGTCTTTCTATTCGGCCCAATATGATCTTTATAAATATTTGATATATATTTCGGAGAGTAAACTTATTGGGCGGTAATTTTTCAGGCCTTTTGTGTCTCCCCTTTTGTGAATTAGTATAATGTAAAGTTTTTCCAAGATGTAGGTATAGAGCATTCTTGCAGACATTTGGTGTAGAATTCAGCCAGTTTTACTGCTAGGAAATCTACTCCATCTACTATTAAATCAATTTTTAGGTCATCTTCTCCTATTGATTTCCCTCTTTTCATGCCTGTTAATGTTCTCTTTACTTCTACTGTTACGTTTGGTATCGAGTCAGTTGTTTCATTATGTCTATTTGTGAAGTTATTTCTTATATCACTATTGTATAGCCTTGTGTTGAAATCCTCTACTATTTTTATCACTCCATCTTGTTGTGGATATTTCCATCTTCATCCTTTAAAGCAAACATCTGCTTGACCCTGTTTCAAGACTTTCTATTCATCAGTTTGATGCTTCTTCCATTCTTTAGCGTTTCCTCAATTTTGGTCTGATTGTGTTTACGAATATTTTGAGTTTTTAGTTTATTTATTGTTTTGGACAGTTCTGTTAATTCCGTTTCATCTCTCTTGGATTTTAATTTCAATTCCAATCTTTTATTTATTAGGTTTTTGGTCTTTTCTGACAGTTTTCCTTGAGCTTATTCACGAACTCTTCCACCTATCTTTAGTACTGATACAATACAAGGTTTTGTTAAATTACTGTTCATTTCTGTTTTACTTGGTTCCATTTC
>NC_090725.1:93075910-93095910 GCF_036898095.1 Palaemon carinicauda | reverse complement strand
TGAACAATTACAGCGCAGTAGTTAACCCTTGAGTGAAGCTGTCATTTTGGTGTTGTCAGGAGTATGAGGAAAGAGCAAAATCTTTAAAGAATAGGCCACACTATTCAATATATATACATATGTAGACAAAGGTAAATTTATCCATAACCAGAGAGGAATCCAATGTAGTACTATCTGACCAGTCAAAGGGCCCAATAACTCTAGCTTTCAGCTACTTAGTCCCTGTATTACTGAAATAATGTTCTCATTTTTTGGATATCAGAAGCCTCTCATGGTCTTCTGTACGCTATATCAACAGAGAAAATTCTTTTTATCGTTTTTCCAGAATAATTGTGCTACTAACCTTACAGAACATTATCATCCACGTAGAAAAATTACCCAGTCGTTACAAATCTAGTATTAGGGGCTTTCATTTCTTTTACAATAAAGCATCCTTGTAGTTTGCCATTTCGAGATGCTGTAACATAACTGCTGGAGACACTTAGTATTCTTATTCGAATCGCCGTTTATGTGTACTTCTGTTCAAATTCTGTTTTCCACTGCCTTTTTGTTTTTTAAAGTCAGCTATTCCACTCAGTTTTGTGCTATGGAAGGTATTCTTTGTTAATTAATACCAGTGTAGATTTTTTAAAATATACATGTTTGCTTATTTGAGATAATAATAATACTTGAGATAATGATGATGATGGCAATGGCTAAACAAGGTTTGAAAGTATTTATCTTGACAATATATATGAAAATACGATGAAATGTTTTGGTAAGATCTGAAGAAATTGAGAGGATAATTTTTTTTCATGATCGCCAATTTACAAAGCGAAAGTTTAGATAAACCATGCAAGGAAGAGTTAAGATTGCCGATGGAAAACACACGGTAATAATTAGGGTTTTAATACCTTTGTAAAATCCAAACGGCAGTCTTTATTCTTGAAATTTGTTAATCCATAAGATTGTTGGAAAATATAATCTGAATTTTAAAAATAGTAGAATTTTATTGTTGGGGGAACTTGTCAAACCAGCTTTAGATAAACTATCCAGGGTTAATTTGCTCTTTTGAAATTGAAAACTGTTCTTGGCATGTTTATGAATATTTTCTTATACGGATTTTTTTAATAAAAGTGCAGAGTCACAACTCCTGACTTTTCACAAATATTTTGGATTATAGTTGCTACTGATAAAAGACCGTGTTAACAGGAAACGTCTCAGTCACTAAAAATTTATTTTTGCCTGATTCAGATATATGGCTTTAATCATGCAAATCCTAGATTTCCCATGAATAGATAAAAACAATTTTTTTATGTGCAGCAGCTTTAAAAATTGTTGACACGTTTATAAGAAACTTTGTTAATAGAGCATAACCAATGAGGTTTAGCTTCAAGTGCCTTCGATAAAATGCTCTCTCTGTCTGTCTGTCTGTCTGTCTGTCTGTCTCTCTCTCTCTCTCTCTCTCTCTCTCTCTCTCTCTCTCTCTCTCTCTCTCTCTCTCTCTCCGCTTGTTTATTGCTTTGTAAACACCTATCAATGCTACGGGTTTGTGATTCACGTCTCTCCTGGTTCCCGGCAACTAGAAAACATGGATGGAATCGAGAGAAAAATCATAAAAAAAGGCTGAAGTAAATGTATGTCTAAAAGTAAGAATCACGCATCTTCATCCTATCTAAAGACGTAACTGTCATTCCGGAAATAGAGATGACACGCCTCGTTGAGAGTACGTGACTGGAATGAAAAGACTGCAAATGCATCATAATGGAAAATAGCTGCATATTCTTTCAGGGGCAACATCCTTACGCAAACTAAATCTCAAAATCTAGCAAACATAACTTCACAATCAATGAATGTGGGAGCATCGCCAAGCAGCAACATGGTATTGAATGGTAGTGTGCGAGTGGGGCGTTAGGTTGTAATTGAGAGGGGATGTTAAAGCAACTGACTTTTTTTTCAACAGATAGCAAGTTTATATGCAAGAGGTTCCGGACAGTTATGTCCCAAAACTTCAAACAGACGTATTCATGTAAAGACAGGCTTAAACAGGTGCTGTTAACAGTGAGAGTTAGAGTGAGATTTGAAAAAAAAAAATACCGTTATAGTATACGAGCGTATGTGAAACGTGCGGTACATGACTCCCCCCCTGAAAAAGACATGTGAAATGAAGTTCCCTGCACTTGAGAGGCATTATGTAGGTGGGTCATCTTGCAGGAACTATGCAGGTTTTAGGCGATCAATGGAGATCCAGTCTTCTTTGCCATGAATGTTATTAAAGAAAGCCTTCAGATTGCGATGGATCATGAGGAAGAGACCTGTATAAGGGGGCGTTAGCCCTGACTTGCAAGTGTCGTTGCCCAGAAAAACTTGCATTCCAAATCTTTCAGTATGTATTGCATACCTGGGGGCTTGTAAGTCTGGCAGCATGTAGTAAATTTTCCCACCTCATGATGTAGGCGCTGGAGATTGTCAGAGGAGGTTGCAGACGGAAAAAAATTCACCATTTCAGCTAATGAGACATCCAGGATGTCTTTAGGGGTGGTCCTTAGCCCCAGGAGGACTCAAGAAAGCTGAGTAAACCAGTTGGAGTCATTGCAGCGGGACATCAAAGCTGCTTTGAGGGTGTGATGAAGACGTTCAACCATTCTGTTGGCAGCAGGGTTGTAGGCGGTTGTCTGATGTAGTGTGATTCCCTGGAGATTCACTAATGTTGTCCACAATTGAGAGGTGAAAGTGGTACCCACGTCAGAAGTAATATGCTCAAGGATACCAAATCTTGCTATCCACCTGAGAGTAAGGCAGATGTACTTGAGGCAGACCTTGCAGTTTCCATGGGAATGGCTTCAGTCCAACGTGTGGAGCAGTCAATGACTGTAAGCAGGAACAATGAACAATTTCCTTATGATTTTGGTAAGGGACCCACTGCGGCTATGTGCATGTGGGCAAAATAGTACTGAGGTTGAGGAAAGGTGCCCACTCCTGAATCCGTGTGTCGGTGTACTTTAGAAGTTTGGCATGAAGTACAGGCGCTGACCTAATACTTAGCATACTTAGTAATGCTGTGCCAAGTGAACTTCGTCTTCAATAGTTGTCCAGTAGAATGGCACGAGGGATGTGAAAGGCTATGAATGAAATCAAACGCCGGCATGGGAGCAGGTATCCAGGGTCATAGTCTACTGGTAATGATGTCACAGAGGAGGATGGTGTTGAAATCGAGGGCAACGTCTTCCCAACGGAGGGATGTGCAGGATATTCTACATGCTTGTTATTTTGGACCTTTTAGTTAGGCTTCTGGCAATGTGTTATAATCCAATCGCAAGTGAATAGCGGCCGATGTGTTTCTTGTCAAAGGACCGGCAACGGGATTCATTTTCCCAGGGACATGTCGAAGTGTGCAATTGTATTCAACCACGGTGGAGAGATTTCGAGTGAAAACATGCACCAGAAGGATGTGGTTTGTTCAAATAACGAAGGGTGTACCTTCTAAGAAGTGGCGAAAGTGACGGACAGCCAAATGCACCACCAACAATTCACGGTCAAAGGTAGAGTAGCCAGATTCCACCTTGGACAGTTTTCTACTGAAGAAAACTAATGGGTGGGCGAGCAATTGGCCACTTCCTTAAGTACTGCACCAATAGCGATATTGTTTGCATCGGTGGAAAAAGTGAGAGCAGCACTGATTGAGAGGGCATTCTTTGCATTGTAGAAGGCCTTTTCTTGAAAGGGACCCAACTTCAGGTCTTTTGGTTTGCCCTTGAGGGAGACGTAGAGGGTGGCAAGAGAGGCGGTGATGGCTGGTAGGAAACAATAATAATAGTTGATTATGCCCAAGAATTCTTGCATTTTTTGACTGTCAAGGGCATGGGGAAGTTCTGAAATGCTGGTACCTTCTCAGACAGGGGATAGACTCCTTCAGGAGTGATGGGGTGTTCTAAACACGATACTTCGTTGGTGCCAGAGGTTGTTCTGTTGTATGATTTGAGCACAATGGAAAGGTGACGGAGGTGTTCCTCTTTGAAAGAAGAGAACACAAGTATGTTGTTCACGTAACATACGCAGAAAGGGAGGTCCCCTAAGATACCATCGATGAGTGGTTGAAAAGTGGGTCCCGGCATTATGAAGGCTAAAACAAGAGTAATTGATGGTGTATATACTGGAAAGGGTAGTGATGGCAGTCTTGGGAATGTCTTCTGGGCTCATGGGCGTCATATAATACCCTTTCAGGAGGTCGAGCGTTGAGAAAAATTTCACTTTTTGCAAGTAGGAGGTCACATCGGCAATATTTGGGGATAGTGATCTGGTTCTGTCAGCATGTTCAATCGCATCTTATCCTCACACGGACGCAGGGAGCCATCTTTCTTCAGGACGATGTGTAAGGGTGACGACCATGGGTATGAACCCTTTTGTCAAAGGCCCATTTCTTTTATTTCAGCGAACGTTTGTTTATCAGCTGCTAAATGATTCGGTGCTAAATGCCTGAATCGGGTGAACACTGGCGTGTTGCAGGTGAGCGATACTGGTAATTTTCCCGAGACTAAGCGAAGCCTTTTGGTCCCCCAATGGTAGTCGAGAGAGTTTAAGCTTTTGGCTATACAGGCACCTGGCAATGGAGAGTACTGCTCCAGGAGCTATGTTTATAGAACATTGTATGCTACTTGGATGTCCCCTTAGTTGCATTGCTAATCTGAGATTTCTAGGAAAATATCCTCGGAGATTGATGCGAGAACGTAGTCTGCTTTGGTGCTTTAGCAAGTCATCCCCTTGATACGAAACTGAACTCCAGCTCGGTCGAACGAGGTGAAGGGTGGCAGATTCATTGAGGTTGCATTTGTTTAAGATTCAAGTTCGGTGGGCGGCATTGTAACAAGTAGGGTTCACCAGAGGGGGTGAAGGCAGGAGAGAGCTGGTGACTCCGGTAGACACCAGTTGTGCTATTGAGCCATTAGGTTGTAACTGAGATGTGAGGTGAAGGCAACTAACTTTATTTTAACAAATAGCGAGTTTATATATAAGAGGTTCCGGACAAGAATTTCAAAAAAATTCAAACAGACTTATCATATAAAGGGAGGCTTAAACAGGTTCTGTTAACAGTGAGGGGTACTGTGAGATATAAAAAAAAAAATACCATTAAAGTGTACTCCCCTTTTTTACCAATTATGGTTTCCTCTCATTAATTATGTCGTGTCTTTATTCTATTATTTAATTTCTTCCACTACAAGGAAGTATTTTATAAATTATCTGATTATCAGCGTTATTTGCGTTGAATTCAGATTTGTACTGTCCAATTTTGTATAGACATTTCACTGGAATCCTTATCAATAGTTTTCTTTTGTCATTCGTCTGGTATATATTCTTGGGTTATATTTGTTTTCATTATTCATTTATGTTCTTATTGGTTCAATAAGGTATAATGCATTACCCAGTGTGTGATTAACAGTGTCAGTGTCATGTCTCTTTATACAACAGACTACTGGCAGTAAGGGTAAGTTCGTGGCAAGAGATTCCTTTACGTGTTTGATCGAAGCTTGAAGAGGTTGCAGGCTCACGTACTAGACTCATATTTTATCAAGACTATTTGGGTGTGGCAATCAGAAGAATGATAGAATATGTATTTAGACAACCTGGCAAATATGAAAAGCATTTTCTGGCAATTTACTACTCGTAAATGAATTTCAATTACTTGTTATAGATTTACTTGTATAAAAATATGTATATTATGTATATGTCTCATACATTCGAATGATGCATGGAAAGTTTTCGAATTACTGCAGTGAGAGGAGGCCCTCCTGATATAATCACCAATGATGGACCGCTTGTATGAGTATGGACACACTCTCCGTGCATTAAGTCATCTGACAACAATCGTAGTTTTCTTGAAGACTGATGTGGCCGACTGGGTTTGTTGTTTCTCAACAAGTACATCAAGCTAGCTTTGACTTAAAATTTAGGACTGAATTAGCTTTTAGGGCACTGCTAAGCCTCTCTGTTTCATCAGGTCTTTTAACTGTGATGAAAATGGCATCTAAATATCCTGCATAGATTTTAAACTTCTTGTGACTCTTGGATATTCTATTTTTCCACAGCAGCCTTGGGCATGTTGTTGAAGAGAACTCCAAGTGGAGACCCATGGCAGTTCCATCTAGCAAGGGAGAAGTGTTCTCCTCTGTGTGAGAAGAATTGGTATTCTATCGGGTTGGATTTTTGCATCTTTGAAAAATTCTTCAGGGCTTAGAAAAAGGTCCATTCCAGATCTGTAGAAATAGTCTAAAATCATTTGGATTGTGTCTTAACTGAGACATTGATAAACAAGCTTTCCCCATCTAGGGATGCTATGTTTTCATCTGGTTCCATTGTTTCAAGGATATCAATGAATTCTACAGGTGACTTGAATGAACAACTCACTTGTGATTGAGTTTTAATCCTATTAAATCTCCTATATTGTTAGGCTATCTTCTCCTGTTGCCTGCCTCTTTTCATGTCTGAAAATGTGTGTGTATGAATATATATATATATATATATATATATATATATATATATATATATATATATATATATATATATAGATAGATATATAGATATATAGATAGATAGATAGATAGATAGATAGATAGATAATCATCAATATATATGAATGAATATGTAGCTTCTGTCATCTCTACAACAATTAAAGCACATGCCGATACTGACAAAGGCAGATAGAAGGCAGAGCGAATAATGGGAACCCTTGTCCACTATGCCTGTTAAAAATGGGATTGGATCTGTTAGAGAGACAATAAACTTTATGCCATTATACAGATAGTGTTGATGCGAGTTGTCTTCAACACTGAAAAAAATCCCATTCAGCTCGATGATTCAACTTTTGGTTGTTGGAATATTCTTCTGGCTTTTGTGGGGGTAGGGGGGGGGGATTATAGTCCATGTCTGGAGTTGATTGTTTATTAGGTTTTGTTTGGCTATTATCCTTAAAGGTGGTGCGATAGGTATGACACTTCATCAATATGTGGAGGATTTTTTTAAGAAAAATAGCTCTCTCCTTGGGAATCTTGTAGTGGCTACTATTGGATTACTAGTAATGTTTAGTCATTATAGAGAATTTGATGCTTTATCCAAGAAAAATAGTTACAGATGAATTTTCTATTCACCTTATATTACATGGTCAATATCTTAAGCAAAGAAACTCGGTGGCGAATGGCTTGGAACCCTAAAATTGTATATCGGGACAATCAGCAAGATTAAAGCACATACTCTAAAAGTGCGACGACTGTTTTCAATTGTATACTTGTGCATACTGAGATAGCATGTAATGTTTGTTGACATACTTGAGTCAACTGTGGAGTTTTTCAAGATTATGGACTAATTAGTATGTAAAGAGTTTAAAAGTTGTGAGAACCATCTGTTCTACTTGTTAGACATACATTCAAAGTACAGAAACGTAAAATGTTACACTTATGGAAACTTGAGGAATCTTAATAGATCTCTATAAATATTTAACCATTTAAAAAAAATCTAATGGAACGATGAAGAAAAAAAAGATGGCCCATTGGCTTGATGATATCCTGTAGAGCTAAAGTAAGACTATAAAGTACGCGATGAGACAAGTAGATAAGGCGTTCACTGACAGGATATTTATGCCATTACACTGTATTTGGATATAGAAGAACTGATCGGTATGTTTTAATTCGAAATCAGATAATTAATTCAAAAACATGTTTTATTGATTACTGTAACTGTAAAAACTACTTCTAATCTTCGTGTAACATTTCAACCTTTCTTGTTGCATCACCAAGTTGGATGAAGCATTTAGCTAAGGAAAAGCTCTTTTGATAAAGTAATGAAAGAAACTGATCCTTTAAGAGCGAGATGACTCCAAACTAAAACTCGCCTATCTCAAACCTGAATCAATACCCTTAATACACTTCATCATACACATCCTTCCCCGTTAATGATGTTAACGAGTTCAATTAATATTCGTAATGTATTTAGTATTACCAATATTATTCATGAAATTTTCCTCATTATAATTTTTCAATCAAATGTGTCTTATGGAGAAAAGCAGAAATCAAAAAAGGAATGACAAAACGTAGAAATTAAAGAAATATTCTCAGAACTCTATGAGGGAAAATATCGAAAGAATTTATACTCTTACTGTAGAATACGGAAATGTTATCATCGATATAGTTTATTTATCGATTGTTGTACCTGGTTGGGGGTAAAGTTTCTAGGGAATAAGAATCCCATGGAAGGGTTAATGGTCTGAAATGTTTACATCAAACAGTTCTATTTTAGCTCTTTAAAAGTTTAATGTTTTACTTAAGGTTTTTATTTAAAGGTTAAATGTGCCTGGTTTCAGTTTCATTTTCATCTTAATAGATACTCAACAGAATGTCAGCCGGGCAAGTCCAATCCCCCACTATGGTGCCCAAGTACAGCAGTGGCCTCCCTAGTAAACAGCTGAAACTCACGGTCCCGGGCAAACACGCTACTACTGTACTAGCCAAGAGGGTAGTACAGTGGTAGCTTCTACAGTAAATTAATGTGGGTAAATATAGTTATCAGACACTAAAACGGATTCCTCTGAATTTTCTCTAAAAAGGGTAATTAAATTTATCATTCAAATATTCGATTTAGGTCTGATTTGTGAACATAATGAAGACCGCCATACACAATGATTAAATGAAATAGAAAAGAAAATTCCATCTATTCCAATTCTTTATTCAGCTTTGTATTAAATACACTAGGCAACTAAATCGCAACGGCAGCAGTAACAGTAATGATAATAGCAATAATGATGATAATGATAATATAATTGGTATAGTAATGCTGATTCTAGTAAATATGTTTTCTATGTTACCACCATAATCTTCGTTACCTTATGTTGAAAAGGAAGTACATACCTCACACTTCTTATTTATGTGTACAGTATATCTCCAGTATTTTTGCTAACCAGACCTAGTCTTGAATGTTACCTCCAGCCCACCTGTGGAAGCTGGCCACACCCTCCCTCAGCTTCATTCGAACTCACGACTCCCCCATTCTCTTTCTGAGCCATTTCCTCTCATCCTGGTGCCATTCCTTGCACTTCAGCTCCTTCCACCTTCAGTGGTTCATGCCCTCTGTCTCCTATTCATTTCCCTCTTGTTTTCTTACAATCTAACTTCTACGTTTTTTTCACTGTATCATTCCAGAATTTCGTACTTTTCGTATAATATTTTTACATGTTGCCATCGCGTTATTTTTCTTAATTCCTATCTTTTACACATTTCTGAAATTGTCGTTAATGCACTTATTTTTAATCTTTGATTATTTTTTAATTATTATAGCATCACTCCCATTTTTAGGCAGATAGAATTCATTTCTTTATTTACTTCTATTTATTTCCTTGATCTTTATTCTCTTTTCTTGATACGTGTCTCCTCTCTGTTTAATTCTATCGTTTTATTTGGTACTTCATTCAACTTGATTTTTCTAATTTCAACAGTTTACTATATGTCAGTTTTCTTTTGCTTCAGGAGTTTAATATTCTTCTCTCAACGTCTTCCTCCTGTTTTTAATTCTTTATTATTTTCTTTTTTAAGATTACAATCTCCTTATTTTGAAAATCGTTGATCACATGCTTTAAATGTTATAGTTTCACAGCTATAATTTCAATATATTTTCCTTAAACATTTAATTTTGAAATTCTCTCTCTCTCTCTCTCTCTCTCTCTCTCTCTCTCTCTCTCTCTCTCTCTCTCTCTCTCTCTCTCTCATATTTTATTCTCCTTAGGAGAACAACGGCATTTTCCGTGTATCTCGGTAAAGATCATCTTATCCTCCCAGCATCAGAAAACCATCCATCAGATCTCGTCCCAGATAGTGATGGACTGATTCTCTCTCTCTCTCTCTCTCTCTCTCTCTCTCTCTCTCTCTCTCTCTCTCTCTCTCTCTCTCTCTCTCTCGTAAACTATTTACCTCCTCCTATGTCGCGTATTTTAACAGGCTTGGCGAAGCACTTTCTTAGTAATTTGCCATATGTCTTTCATATACATATTTAATTCTCTCTCTCTCTCTCTCTCTCTCTCTCTCTCTCTCTCTCTCTCTCTCTCTCTCTCTCTCTCTCTCTCTCTCTCTCGTAAATTATTTACCTCCTCAGTAATTTGCTATAATTTCATATTCTTATTTCAATTTTTAGTCTCTCTCTCTCTCTCTCTCTCTCTCTCTCTCTCTCTCTCTCTCTCTCTCTCTCTCGACCTAGTATGTTCACCATCTTGCTATAAGCGTTTAGCCTGCGCTCATGTTTATACCTTTTTGTGCTTCCAGTCCCCTTATTAATCTTCTTTCCCACCTTCCTCGCTTAACTTTTTTTTTTTTTTTTTGCTTCATTTTCATATCAATATGTTCTTATCTCATCTGCTTTATTAATCTGTGCCTTGGTTTTTTTTTTTTTTGTGTTTGCTCTAACTATGCACTCCCCTCTCTCAATTTTTCTATATTTTCCTCTTTCCTTATTTACTTATTTTCCCAATTGCCATTTTTTCCTTCATTTTATTTTGCTTATTCGGTTTCCTCTAATCTTCCTTTTTTTACCAGTTATTATAATTTCATTTTAAAACACTTTTATTTCTTAATTGACTCATAAATTTTATCTTTATTGATTTATTATTAATTCTTCTCCATCTGGTACATTTTAACTTCTCTATCTCTTTCCTTCTTTGTTGTATCATACATTTTCTTTAGTATATTTATTTCTCGGAATCAGTTTTTATTCAAAAGATATGACTTTTTTACCTATTTTATCTATCTATATCTCAGTCTCCGTTGCCGGCGTTATTCATCTAAAACTTCCTCTTGTTTCATATTTCAATTTTTCCTTTTCTTTTCACTTTTGTTTCTATTTAACTTAAGTGTCCTTCTCTCACTAACCTCTTTATCCAAACTATTTTCTACCTCAAAAAGAAATGGAGTATTCATATTTTTCATTTTCTCCATGGACATTATTCATTATTTTCTCTCGTCCTTATGTCCTTAGATTTCATCTAAATTCCCCTGGCATGATATGTTTCGAAGGGGCACTTTTTAATTAATTTTCGTTAAGCATCTCATCCATCACTCAGATACGAAGCATAACTGAACGATAACCCGTAATCTATGTGCATCATGATTCTCTCTCTCTCTCTCTCTCTCTCTCTCTCTCTCTCTCTCTCTCTCTCTCTCTCTCTCTCTCTCATACGATAAGGTCTAAAAGATGCACAGCGGTGATAAAATTTTGAAAAAAATTCTATCGGATATATTTTGAGGTTGATCATCAATGGTAACCTTTAATATATATATATATATATATATATATATATATATATATATATATATATATATATATATATATATATATATAAGATAAATGAAAATATTGAGCAAACACTGATTAGTTTCGTATCTGAAGTCTTCAAGAGTCTTCTTGAAGAAGTCAAAGACGAAACTACTCAGGATTCACCAGATATTTTAATTTTCCATGTTATTTTTTTTTTCATCTGAGCATCACGTGTCCCTGTGAGTTTTACACACACACACACTTACACTTATATATGTGTATATATCATCATTCTCTCCTACACCTATGGACGCCAAGGGCTTCGGTTAGATTTCGCCAGTCGTGTCTATCCTGAGCTTTTAATTTAAACTTCTCCATTCCTCATTTCCTACTTCGCGCTTCATAGTCCTCAGCCATGTAGGCGTGGGGCTTCCAACTCTTATGTGTATATATACACAGTATATATATGTGAATTTATATATATACGTATATAAATATATTGTGTATATATATGATTATACTTATACGTATAGACCTACATATATATGTATATATATATATATATATATATATATATATATATATATATATATATATATACACAATATATATATATATATATATATATATATATATATATATATATATATATATATATTTCTGAGTGGGAATACCTTAATGTGGAGAAAGGGTTTGTGTATCGCCATGGTCAAGCAAAGCTGTACTAGTCAGGGCCACCCATACTATGTTAGTTTGCTGTGAGTGATAAGACTAAAATATCATACGATCACCAATCTGCAGTGGCCAGCATTGTCATGAAATTGGCCAAATCGCAGTCATGAATAAGGGAATTTCTTAGGATTTTGTCCTACAGTGGACTAGAAACGGTTGCATTATATATATATATATATATATATATATATATATATATATATATATATATATATATATATATGTGTATATATATATATATATATATATATATAGATAGATATATATATACTGTATATATATATATCTATATATATATACATATATATATATAGTGTGAGTGTGTGTGTATTTGTGTGTGCTGCGTAAACATTTGTCTTTTTCTATGATTGCATTTTTTTTTTTTTTTTGCCCTTTAGAGCGTCACGAATCATAAACATATTAGAATATTGTGAGAAAGACTTTTAGGAGTTTGTAGTGAAATGTAATATGTTTGTGCTCAGACACACTTACAGTATTAGATGCATTTGCATGCGCTAACGTAGGTGTCATTACTTGCATGTTGGAATTTACATTTGCATAAGTACGCGCGAGGGAAATATGCACACAATAGGTTGATGCAATTCTTTAGTTTGTTTCCGGACGCCACCCACCAACAGAGCAGATAGCTTAATTGGAAACATCAGCAGGAAAATGCTTGACGAAAAACTCACTTTTCCCGAAGGAAGCACTAGCTCCATAGTATGTAATCCTTCTGAACTTTAGCTCTTGACCAACTGTCAGTTTAATACAACATGAACATATTACTCTAGCTCTCCTTGGGTCTCAAATTGTGGGATTCTTGCTATAATTAGTTAATGTAGTTTCATACTATTTTGGTGCAAAATAACTCTGCTGTGGAATTATATATCTATATATATTTATATGTGTCTGTATAAATATATACAGGGTATATATATATATATATATATATATATATATATATATATATATATATATATATATATGTATATATATATACATATATGTATATATATATAAATATACAGTATATATGTATATATATATATTTATGTATATGATGTGTATACACACATATATGTTTATTTATATATATATATATATATATATATATATATATATATATGTATGTGTGTGTGTGTGTATTTATAAATATATATATATATATGTGTGTATATATATGTATATATATATATATATATAATGTGAATACACACATATATGTATATATATATGTATATATATTTATGTATATATATAATGTGTATACACATGTATATATATGTGTATATATCTATGTATATATATATATATATATATATTTATAAATATATATACTGTATATATGTATATGCGTGTATATACTGTGTATATTTATATATATATATATATATATATATATATATATATATATTATTTATTTATTTATTTGTTTATTTATATACCGATATATACTTACAAATACATATACTGTATGTCTATATGCATATATATGTGTACATACTGTATATACTGTATGCACAGTATGTATACATATTTTTTATATAACTGTCAATTAACCTTTATTATGTGATTCGGTCTTCTGCGCTATTACAGACCCAATTTCAAGTCCCTTCAATGATAAATATTTCTGCCTAGCCAAGGACTCGAACCTTAGTGCCGATAGAAATAAGGGTAAACAAGACATATGCATGTGTATTTGCCTGTGAGTTTGTGCCAACTGGAGTCTGGTTCCAGAAATTACTAATTATACAATGACCTTCTTCAATATATGAAATAAAAAAATTTTCCTCCCGGATTGTATCATGCTGATCGATAAAGAAATTCCTTTTTGCATGCCCTCATGCAACTGTATACAAATGTCTAAATAAGTATATATTGCCATGTATCTACTTTCTTTATTTATCCAGTTAAGGTAAACCCCGGAGGGATTTTTCATCCATCTATTCATGATAAAAAAGAAAATAAAATAATTTGTTTTCCTCCCATAAAAGAAAATACCATGGTATTTTTCTGAGTTCTTGTGTGGTTGAATTCGAATGTGTTTATTGCATTTTATTTCGAGTTAAACTTGAACTTTCACGCATTTAATACCTTATTTTTCATACTCATTCATGATATATAACGTAGATTGCTTTCCATTCGACTTTTGCGTTTTGAAATGATTGGTACTCTACGTGATAAGGCTCTAGATTTATATTTTTCGCTATCTTGTCCGATTTAATTTATGGTATTCTTCAAGATTGTTAAATTGTTCCTCGTGCAAAAGGTGAACTTATCGGTTGGTAAGCTTGAGGGCAGATATTTAAGTAGATAGGGAGAGAGATGCTATCATTTGCATTTGTTACAATCACAGTAACGATCTATCATATTCAAAGATGGGTATCTGCTATTATGCATCAATGATTTTTCTCGAGCGATTTCCCTGGAATTATTTAATTATTGTTATGACACATTGAACGCATTTGCATAACTGCTTTCGAGTTTTGATGAATGGAGAAGGCGCCCTCCCGGATATTATCATATTATTGTATCAGAAGAGCCATTTTAGCCTGTGGATAATTATGGTGGTTTGGATGTGGTGTTATTTTATTCAAAACATGATTATTTCCCTACACACACACACACACACACACACACACACACACACACATATATATATATATATATATATATATATATATATATATATATATATATATATATATATTTATATTATAACATTCAAGTTATGAGCGCCCAAGCATGTTTATGTTTACACAAAAACATACTCAAACACAAAGACACATATCTCCCCGATGTAATGAAGAGCGCGTGTCATATATATATATATATATATATATATATATATATATATATATATATATATATATATATATATATATATATATATATAGTAGTTAACCCAAGCTGTTAACTACTGCACTGTAATTGTTCAGTGGCTACTTTCCTCTTGGTAAGTAGAAGAGACTCTTAAGCTATGGTAAGCAGCTCTACTAGGAGAAGGATGCTCCAAAACCAACCCAATGTTCTCTAGTCTTGGGTAGTGCCATAGCCTCTGTACCATTGTCTTCCACTGTCTTGGGTTAGAGTTCTCTTGCTTGAGGGTACACTCGGGCACACTTTCATCTACTTTCTCTTCCTCTTGATTTGTTAAAGTTTTTATGGTTTATGTAGGAAATATTTATTTTAATGTTCTTACTATTCTTTAAAATATTTAATTTTTCCTTGTTTCCTTTCCTGACTGGGCTATTTTCCCTGTTGGGGCCCCTGGGCTTATAGCATCCTACTTTTCCAACTAGAGTTTTAGCTTAGCATTTAATAATGATAATAATAATAAAAATAATAATCAGAGACCCAGGGGGGTAATCAACTATATGATGATAGCTCCTGGTTGGCCAAGGAATCTAAGGAGGGCCCAAGAAACCGAGATTCCAGTGACATAGCCACTCAACCACAAAGTCACTGGAATCTCAATTTCTTGGTCCCGGGTTCGATTCCCAGGCCGACCATAAGCTATTATCATAATATTGATTTACCCCTTGGGTCTCTGATCCCGAGGTAGAGAGAATACAGATATTAAGGGATATATATGGCTTATATGAATATATATGAAAAACACGTATAAATGTGCAACATATATATATATATATATATATATATATATATATGTGTGTGTGTGTGTGTGTGTGTTTGTGTGTGTGTATAGTGTATATTTATGTTTATGTGATTATAAATATATATATATATATATATATATATATATATATATATATATATATATATATATATATGTATATATATCAACCACAATAGCATTTGATACTGAATTTTATCTTGGGTATATATATCCACATTTTATGGTAATAGCTGCTGGCCAGGCAGAGATTCGAACCTGCCTATTCAGCCGAAAACCATGCCTGCGTGGACTCTACCAAATGAGCCATCAAGAGAGATATAAGTTTATGACAAGTCATCAAGAGAGATATAAGTTTATTTCAAGTCTATGAACAGATTACTGAACTCTGAACAGATTACTGAATTCGACAGGAATATGTACGGTGACTTGAAATAAACTTATATCTCTCTTGATGGCTCAGTTGCTAGAGTCCTCGCAGGCATAGTTTTAGGCTGAGTAGGCAGGTTCAAATATCTGCCCGGCCAGAAGCTATTACCATAAACTAAATTCCAGTGGATATATAAACCCAAGATAGAATTTGGTATTAAATGACATTGTGGTTGATATTTACATTGATTGAAATCACGAGTGTTAGTGATATATATATATATATATATATATATATATATATATATATATATATATATATGTGTGTGTGTGTGTGTGTGTGTATATATACATACACTAGTATATATTCCTGTGCATATACAGTACATACCAGTATATATATATATAATATATATATATATATATATATATATATATATATATATATATATATATATATACATACATAGGTACATACAAATATGAAGATAGGTCAACGATAATTATGAGAGAGAGAGAGAGAGAGAGAGAGAGAGAGAGAGAGAGAGAGAGAGAGAGAGAGAGAGAGAGAGAGCAAACAACCAAAGCTACGTCCGCTAAGACTCAGACGACCTGTCGTCTATCTTCCTTCATCAGATATGTGCCCCGCCCACCTGAGTTCCCCCTTCGCCTTACCCAAGAAAGCTATAGAGGGCGTCTTGGTGAAATTCACCAGGTAGTTCCCACGCTCTCAAACGCAGCCCAGCTGAATCCATACCTCACGCCCGTGACTCCACCTTTCAAGCCCATGCTTTGCCCATCAAGACCACCACTCGGTCAGGTCATGATGTTTACAGTCAATAAATGGAGTGATGGTTTATCGCTCTTGAAATGCTGGAGATGTTTGGATTTTTTATAGGTTATATTATTGTAATTTCCATCTTGAAAGTTTAATCAGAAATATTTTCCTAGGTCTATTACCCATTGGGCTACTCATTATTTTTGGGGTTGGCATTTTTAAGAAAAATAAATCCCACTTTTATGAGGCAAATCTTTGATGACATTAGAATGAACTAATATATCATATTTCTTTTATATATTAATTTAATATAATGAGAACTTTTTTTTTTTTCTCTTTCTCTCTAGGCTTCTCCAAAATTTAATAGAAAGGAATAGATTTATCACAACAGTTAAGATTATCTCCTCTTGAGGAAGGTTAGGGATTCACATTTAAAACAAGAGTATTTAAGAATTAGTTGGATAATCCCCGTCATCCTCATGCCTGGTAGTCTTTACAAAAAAAAAATATGTACTTGCCGATGAGAATAGATGTTTTATTAATGAGTCTCTCGTCCTGAAGCTGATTTGACCCCCTCTGATGTCTATTAATAAGTTAGTATGACTTAGTATGACTTTTCATGTGAGTCTATATGAATCATAAGTCTCAAACCTTTTTGTTTTATTATAAAACCTAGATGCTCCATTTAGATGTAAATGGTATCAAATCACTAATGTTGCAACATATGTTGCAATTAATTTCTATGTCGTGATACAGCCCCACCAGGCAATTAAACGAGATTCATTAGTTTTAAGTAACTAATTTGCAGTCACCTAGAACATAATGGCAATGCAGAGCATATATCAGCATCTAATTTACAACTACGCATAACCGCTTTGCTATATGCTTTGTGTGATGACAGTTTAGATTTTTCATATCGTAAGATAATCTTGTGTATTTATGTTTATAAGATTCCATCATTCCAAAACGCATGCAATGTTAATTGAAATAATCCAGAAATACCCACAGACACGGGATCCCATACATAGAGAGGTTTCTTTTTTTTTTTTTTTTTTTTTTTTTTTTCCTCTTCGTGCTTGTGGTGGACTATTGGAAACGTCCCCTGCCTGAAGATCGCCGAACTGGGGTTCGAGTCCCGTTCAAGCTCGATATTTTCTTGTAGTGTGTGTAGCCTCACCATTCTGCAACCTCGCCATCCTTGTGAACTTAGGATGTGGGTTTTGGAGAGCCTTTAAGTCTAGCTGCTGAGCCATAAGCAGCTATGGCCTGGTATTCCGTGGTCCTAGCTTGGGTGGAGAGGTGGCTTGGGCATTGATCAAATGTATATGTGGCCAATATCTCTGTCAATGTCACTGTCCCTTGTGTCTGCCATTAATGAGTCCCCTTTAAACCTTTAAATCTATTTGGCATATTCGACGCTGTAAGAGCGACTTCACGTGCTGGTATGGGAGGAATAGGCCCATCAGCTTTATATCCTCTCAACATTAACTCACTAGTGTTGCCATAGCATATCCGTACACGCACATAAATCTTTTAGTAACCAGTTCGAGAAATATAATTGAAACATCGTCTTATATTAGGTACTAAGACGTATTCTTCTCTATCTCCTAACAATTCTAATTAATGATTCGTATGTCATAAAAATACGAACTTTAATTATAGAGTCCTTTTCCTTTAAATGCGTTATGTGCCACTTGATAATAAGATTTAATTACGCCTCGAAGTGTTAAAGATTCACTTGCAAACATTAATAACAGATTTATCTAAATACGAACTGAGCACCTCTCTCTCTCTCTCTCTCTCTCTCTCTCTCTCTCTCTCTCTCTCTCTCTCTCTCTCTCTTACAGCTTTCTCTTGAAATTACTAGAACGCAACTAGAGTGAATACACATTAAAATGAGTGAGTATTTCAGAATTACTTAGATAATTTGCCAATAAAAGTAAACATTTTACTAATGAGTTTCTCGTACTAAAACTGATTCGACCCACTTTTGATGTTTATTTATAAGTTAGTATGACTTTCCATGTGAGTCTATATGAATAGTCAGTCTCAGACCTTTTAGTTTTTATTAATCAAATCCTAGAAGCTCTATGTAAATGGTATAAAACCAGTAATGTTGCAACATTATTTTGCAATTAATTTCTAGGTCTAGATACAACAATTAGACGAGATTCATTAGTTATGGATAACTAATTTGCAGTCACCTAGAACTTAATGGCAATACAGAGCATAAATCAGTATCTAATTCACAACTATGCATAGTTGCGTTACTTTATGCTTTGTGTGATGAAAGTTTAGATTTTCCATTTCGTAAGATAATCTTGTGTATTTACGTTTATAGATACCATCATTCCAATACGCATACAATGTTGATGTAAATGATTCAGAAATACCCACAGACACGGGATCCCGTGCTTAGAGAGTTTATTTTTTCTTTTCCTCTTCATGATTGTAGTGGACTATTGGAAACGTCCGTATCTGGCGTTCGCTGAACCGGGGTTCTAGTCCCGCCCAAGCTAGATAGTTTCTTGTAGTGTCTTCAACCTTTCCATTCTGAAACCTCACCATCCTTTTGAGTTTGGGTTGGAGTTTTGATGCCTATAAGTCTACCTGCTGGTGTGGACTGTCATAGAAAGACCATAAACAGACGGAAGTGGAAGGATAGATAGGTCTGAGACCTTTGTCCTGCAGAGAATTGTCAACTGGTGATGATGCTGTATGTATGTATGTACAAAGATAAATCTATATACTGTGAAGGGCCATAAGGAAATTACATGATTTAATCTATTTGATGGTGTCGAGATTTGGACATCTGTTTCGTCTTCATTCAATATTGTAATATTGTCAAAATTGCTTTTCGATGCAAATCATTTATGGATTACTTTTTTCTAATGAAAGTAAGATACAAGAGGAAATTGAATGCGGTACAAGATTTATAATGAACATTCACATAACTTAGTAGTTGACATTTCATTCACGTTTACGTGGTATGTATTTCAAAAAAAAAAAAAAATAATGTCTCCCCTACTTTACCTACTTGAGCGTACTTTCTTCCTAGTCGCAAAACACACACACACACACACAAACACACACACACACACACACAAAGAAGAGAAACGAAGGAAAAACGCATGTGTTGCGAATACGTTAAAATTAGAATAGAATTCATTGAATCTGGTAAAATAAAACTTGGGTGAAAAGTATAAAACTGAAATAATA
>NC_090725.1:93070544-93075410 GCF_036898095.1 Palaemon carinicauda | reverse complement strand
TAGTACAGTGGTAGCTTCTACAGTAAATTAATGTGGGTAAATATAGTTATCAGACACTAAAACGGATTCCTCTGAATTTTCTCTAAAAAGGGTAATTAAATTTATCATTCAAATATTCGATTTAGGTCTGATTTGTGAACATAATGAAGACCGCCATACACAATGATTAAATGAAATAGAAAAGAAAATTCCATCTATTCCAATTCTTTATTCAGCTTTGTATTAAATACACTAGGCAACTAAATCGCAACGGCAGCAGTAACAGTAATGATAATAGCAATAATGATGATAATGATAATATAATTGGTATAGTAATGCTGATTCTAGTAAATATGTTTTCTATGTTACCACCATAATCTTCGTTACCTTATGTTGAAAAGGAAGTACATACCTCACACTTCTTATTTATGTGTACAGTATATCTCCAGTATTTTTGCTAACCAGACCTAGTCTTGAATGTTACCTCCAGCCCACCTGTGGAAGCTGGCCACACCCTCCCTCAGCTTCATTCGAACTCACGACTCCCCCATTCTCTTTCTGAGCCATTTCCTCTCATCCTGGTGCCATTCCTTGCACTTCAGCTCCTTCCACCTTCAGTGGTTCATGCCCTCTGTCTCCTATTCATTTCCCTCTTGTTTTCTTACAATCTAACTTCTACGTTTTTTTCACTGTATCATTCCAGAATTTCGTACTTTTCGTATAATATTTTTACATGTTGCCATCGCGTTATTTTTCTTAATTCCTATCTTTTACACATTTCTGAAATTGTCGTTAATGCACTTATTTTTAATCTTTGATTATTTTTTAATTATTATAGCATCACTCCCATTTTTAGGCAGATAGAATTCATTTCTTTATTTACTTCTATTTATTTCCTTGATCTTTATTCTCTTTTCTTGATACGTGTCTCCTCTCTGTTTAATTCTATCGTTTTATTTGGTACTTCATTCAACTTGATTTTTCTAATTTCAACAGTTTACTATATGTCAGTTTTCTTTTGCTTCAGGAGTTTAATATTCTTCTCTCAACGTCTTCCTCCTGTTTTTAATTCTTTATTATTTTCTTTTTTAAGATTACAATCTCCTTATTTTGAAAATCGTTGATCACATGCTTTAAATGTTATAGTTTCACAGCTATAATTTCAATATATTTTCCTTAAACATTTAATTTTGAAATTCTCTCTCTCTCTCTCTCTCTCTCTCTCTCTCTCTCTCTCTCTCTCTCTCTCTCTCTCTCTCTCTCTCATATTTTATTCTCCTTAGGAGAACAACGGCATTTTCCGTGTATCTCGGTAAAGATCATCTTATCCTCCCAGCATCAGAAAACCATCCATCAGATCTCGTCCCAGATAGTGATGGACTGATTCTCTCTCTCTCTCTCTCTCTCTCTCTCTCTCTCTCTCTCTCTCTCTCTCTCTCTCTCTCTCTCTCGTAAACTATTTACCTCCTCCTATGTCGCGTATTTTAACAGGCTTGGCGAAGCACTTTCTTAGTAATTTGCCATATGTCTTTCATATACATATTTAATTCTCTCTCTCTCTCTCTCTCTCTCTCTCTCTCTCTCTCTCTCTCTCTCTCTCTCTCTCTCTCTCTCTCTCTCTCGTAAATTATTTACCTCCTCAGTAATTTGCTATAATTTCATATTCTTATTTCAATTTTTAGTCTCTCTCTCTCTCTCTCTCTCTCTCTCTCTCTCTCTCTCTCTCTCTCTCTCGACCTAGTATGTTCACCATCTTGCTATAAGCGTTTAGCCTGCGCTCATGTTTATACCTTTTTGTGCTTCCAGTCCCCTTATTAATCTTCTTTCCCACCTTCCTCGCTTAACTTTTTTTTTTTTTTTTTGCTTCATTTTCATATCAATATGTTCTTATCTCATCTGCTTTATTAATCTGTGCCTTGGTTTTTTTTTTTTTTGTGTTTGCTCTAACTATGCACTCCCCTCTCTCAATTTTTCTATATTTTCCTCTTTCCTTATTTACTTATTTTCCCAATTGCCATTTTTTCCTTCATTTTATTTTGCTTATTCGGTTTCCTCTAATCTTCCTTTTTTTACCAGTTATTATAATTTCATTTTAAAACACTTTTATTTCTTAATTGACTCATAAATTTTATCTTTATTGATTTATTATTAATTCTTCTCCATCTGGTACATTTTAACTTCTCTATCTCTTTCCTTCTTTGTTGTATCATACATTTTCTTTAGTATATTTATTTCTCGGAATCAGTTTTTATTCAAAAGATATGACTTTTTTACCTATTTTATCTATCTATATCTCAGTCTCCGTTGCCGGCGTTATTCATCTAAAACTTCCTCTTGTTTCATATTTCAATTTTTCCTTTTCTTTTCACTTTTGTTTCTATTTAACTTAAGTGTCCTTCTCTCACTAACCTCTTTATCCAAACTATTTTCTACCTCAAAAAGAAATGGAGTATTCATATTTTTCATTTTCTCCATGGACATTATTCATTATTTTCTCTCGTCCTTATGTCCTTAGATTTCATCTAAATTCCCCTGGCATGATATGTTTCGAAGGGGCACTTTTTAATTAATTTTCGTTAAGCATCTCATCCATCACTCAGATACGAAGCATAACTGAACGATAACCCGTAATCTATGTGCATCATGATTCTCTCTCTCTCTCTCTCTCTCTCTCTCTCTCTCTCTCTCTCTCTCTCTCTCTCTCTCTCTCATACGATAAGGTCTAAAAGATGCACAGCGGTGATAAAATTTTGAAAAAAATTCTATCGGATATATTTTGAGGTTGATCATCAATGGTAACCTTTAATATATATATATATATATATATATATATATATATATATATATATATATATATATATATATATATATAAGATAAATGAAAATATTGAGCAAACACTGATTAGTTTCGTATCTGAAGTCTTCAAGAGTCTTCTTGAAGAAGTCAAAGACGAAACTACTCAGGATTCACCAGATATTTTAATTTTCCATGTTATTTTTTTTTTCATCTGAGCATCACGTGTCCCTGTGAGTTTTACACACACACACACTTACACTTATATATGTGTATATATCATCATTCTCTCCTACACCTATGGACGCCAAGGGCTTCGGTTAGATTTCGCCAGTCGTGTCTATCCTGAGCTTTTAATTTAAACTTCTCCATTCCTCATTTCCTACTTCGCGCTTCATAGTCCTCAGCCATGTAGGCGTGGGGCTTCCAACTCTTATGTGTATATATACACAGTATATATATGTGAATTTATATATATACGTATATAAATATATTGTGTATATATATGATTATACTTATACGTATAGACCTACATATATATGTATATATATATATATATATATATATATATATATATATATATATATATATATACACAATATATATATATATATATATATATATATATATATATATATATATATATATATATTTCTGAGTGGGAATACCTTAATGTGGAGAAAGGGTTTGTGTATCGCCATGGTCAAGCAAAGCTGTACTAGTCAGGGCCACCCATACTATGTTAGTTTGCTGTGAGTGATAAGACTAAAATATCATACGATCACCAATCTGCAGTGGCCAGCATTGTCATGAAATTGGCCAAATCGCAGTCATGAATAAGGGAATTTCTTAGGATTTTGTCCTACAGTGGACTAGAAACGGTTGCATTATATATATATATATATATATATATATATATATATATATATATATATATATATATATATATGTGTATATATATATATATATATATATATATAGATAGATATATATATACTGTATATATATATATCTATATATATATACATATATATATATAGTGTGAGTGTGTGTGTATTTGTGTGTGCTGCGTAAACATTTGTCTTTTTCTATGATTGCATTTTTTTTTTTTTTTTGCCCTTTAGAGCGTCACGAATCATAAACATATTAGAATATTGTGAGAAAGACTTTTAGGAGTTTGTAGTGAAATGTAATATGTTTGTGCTCAGACACACTTACAGTATTAGATGCATTTGCATGCGCTAACGTAGGTGTCATTACTTGCATGTTGGAATTTACATTTGCATAAGTACGCGCGAGGGAAATATGCACACAATAGGTTGATGCAATTCTTTAGTTTGTTTCCGGACGCCACCCACCAACAGAGCAGATAGCTTAATTGGAAACATCAGCAGGAAAATGCTTGACGAAAAACTCACTTTTCCCGAAGGAAGCACTAGCTCCATAGTATGTAATCCTTCTGAACTTTAGCTCTTGACCAACTGTCAGTTTAATACAACATGAACATATTACTCTAGCTCTCCTTGGGTCTCAAATTGTGGGATTCTTGCTATAATTAGTTAATGTAGTTTCATACTATTTTGGTGCAAAATAACTCTGCTGTGGAATTATATATCTATATATATTTATATGTGTCTGTATAAATATATACAGGGTATATATATATATATATATATATATATATATATATATATATATATATATATATATATATGTATATATATATACATATATGTATATATATATAAATATACAGTATATATGTATATATATATATTTATGTATATGATGTGTATACACACATATATGTTTATTTATATATATATATATATATATATATATATATATATATATATGTATGTGTGTGTGTGTGTATTTATAAATATATATACAGTATATATGTGTGTATATATATGTATATATATATATATATATAATGTGAATACACACATATATGTATATATATATGTATATATATTTATGTATATATATAATGTGTATACACATGTATATATATGTGTATATATCTATGTATATATATATATATATATATATTTATAAATATATATACTGTATATATGTATATGCGTGTA
>NC_090725.1:93050544-93065544 GCF_036898095.1 Palaemon carinicauda | reverse complement strand
TAACCAAATAACGAAATATAATTGAAACATCGACTTATGTTAAGTACTAAGACGTATTCTTCTCTATCTCCTAACAATTCTAATTAATGATTCGTATATCATAAAAATACGAACTTTATACATGTAAAGTCCTTTTCCTTTTAAATGAGTTATGTGCCACTTGACGATTAAGATTTAATTACTCCTCGAAGTCTTAAGATTTACTTGCAAACACTAAATAAAATGCAACTTGAGCACTCTCTCTCTCTCTCTCTCTCTCTCTCTCTCTCTCTCTCTCTCTCTCTCTCTCTCTCTCTCTCTCTCTCTCATACACCATCCTCTTAAAATTACGAGAATGCAACTAGAGTGAATCCACATTAAAAAGAGCTAGTATTTAAGAATTACTCGGATAATTTGCCAGTAAAAGTAAATGTTTTACTAATGAGTTTCGTCCTGAAACTGATATGACTCACTTCTGATGTTTGTTTATAAGCTAGTATGACTCTCCATGTGATTATGAATAGTCATTCTCATACCTTTTAGCTTTTATTAATCAAATCATAGAAAATCCATTTAGATGTAAATGATATCAAACCAGCAATGTTGCAACATTATTTTGCATTTGATTTCTAGGTCTTAATACAGCTTAGCAGGCAATTAGACGAGACTCACCGGTTATATTTAACTAATTTACAGTCACCTAGAACATAATGGCGATACAGAGCATGAATCAGTATCTAATTCACAACTACGTATAGCCGCTTTGCATTATGCTTTGTGTGATGACAGTTTAGATTTTCCATTTTTTAAGATAATCTTGTGTATTTACGTTTATAGATTCCAAGCATTCCAAAACGCATACAATTTTGATTTAAATAATTCAGAAATACCCACAGACCAGGTTACCATGCATAGAGAGGTTTTTATTTTATTTATTTATTTATTTATTTATTTATTTATTTTTTTTTTTTTTTTTTTCATGAGTGTGGTGGACTATTCGAAACGTCCCTGCCTGACGATCAACGAACCGGGGTTTGAGTCCCGCTCAAGCTCGTTATTTTCTTTAGTATCTGCAACCTCTCCATTCTGATTACTCACCATCCTTGTGAGCTTGGGATGGGGGTTTGGGAACCCCATAAGTCTACCTGCTGAGTCATGAGCAACCATGGCTTGACCCTCCCTGATCCTAGCTTGAGTGGAGAGGGGCCTTGGGCGTTGATCATATGTTATATTTGATCACTTTCACTGTCATTGTCACTGTCCCTTGCGTCTGCCATTCATGAGTCCCCTTTAAACCTCTAAATTTATCTGTCATAGTCGACGCTGTAAGAGCGACCTCACGTGCTATGGGAGGAATAGGCCCATCAGCTTTATAACCTCCCGACATTAACTCACTACTGTTGCCATAGCATATCCGTAGGCCTACACGCTCATATTTCATTTAGCAGGTAGATCGCGAAATGTAATTAGAACATCATTTTACAGTATATTAAGTACTAAGACATATTCATCTGTATCTCGTAAAAATTCTAAATAATAATTCGTATATCATAGAAATGATATATATATATATATATATATATATGTATATATATATATATATATATATATATATATATATATATATATATATATTAATTATGTTATAAAGTTCTTTTCCTTCAGATGTGTTGTGTCCCTTGATGATTATGATTTAATTACTCCTTGAAGTCTTAAAAATACACTTGCAAACATTAATAACAAACTTATCTAAATATGACTTGAGCACTCGCTCTCTCTCTCTCTCTCTCTCTCTCTCTCTCTCTCTCTCTCTCTCTCTCTCTCTCTCTCTCTCTCTCTCTCTCTCTCTCTCATGCACATACAGTATATACAGCCTTCTTTTGAAATTACTAGAACGCAGCTAGAGTGAATCCACATAAAAACGAGCTAGTATTTAAGAATTACTCGGATAATTTGTCAGTAAAAAGTAAATGAGTTTCTCGTACTAAAACTGATTTGACCCACTTCTGATGTTTATTTATAAATTAGTATGACTCTCCATGTGAGTCTATATGAATAGTTAGTCTCAGACCTTGTACTTTTTATTAATCAAATCCTGGAAGCTCTATGTAAATGGTATAAAACCAGTAATGTTGCAACATATTATTTTGCAATTAATTTCTAGGTCTTGATACAACAATTAGACGAGATTCATTAGTTATAGATAACTAATTTGCAGTCACCTAGAACATAGTGGCAATACATAGCATAAATCAGTATGTAATTCACAACTATGCATAGCTGCGTTACTTTATGCTTTATGTGATGAAAGTTTAGATTTTCCATTTCGTAAGATAATCTTGTGTATTTACGTTTATAGATACCATCATTCCAATACGCATACAATGTTGATTTAGATAATTCAGATACCCACAGACACGGGATTCCGTGCACAGAGAGTTTATTTTTTCTTTTCCTCTTCATGATTGTAGTGGATTATTGGAAACGTCCGTATCTGGCGATCGCCGGACCGGGTTCGAGTCCCACTCAAGCTGGATAGTTTCTTGTAGTGTGTGCAACCTCTCTATTCTGAAACCTCAGTATCCTTTTGAGTTTGGGATGGAGTTTTGAGGCCTATAAGTCTACCTGCGGGTGTGGACTGGCATAGAAAGACCATAAACAGACAGAAGTGGAAAGATAGATAGGGCTGAGACCTTTGTCCTGCAGTGAATAGTCAACTGATGATGATGCTGTATGTATGTACAAAGATAGCTTTATCTATATACTGTGAAGTCCCGTGTAATTACATGAATTAATTTATTTGATGGTGTCGAGATTTGGACATCTGTTTCATCTTCAGTCAATATTGTAATATTGTCAAAATTGCTTTTCTATGCAAATCATTTATGGATTACTTTTTTTCCAATGAAAGTAAGATACAAGAGGAAATTGAATGCGGTACACGATTTATAATGAACATTCACATAACTTAGTAGTTGTCATTTCATTCACGTTTACGTGGTATGTATTTCAAAAGAAAAATTAATGTCTCCCCTACTTTACCTACTTGAGCGTACTTTCTTCCTAGTCGCAAGACACACACACACAAAGAAGAGAAACAAAGGAAAAACGCATATGTTGCGAATACGTTAAAATTAGAATAGAACTCATTGAATCTGGTAAAATAAAAACTTGGATGAAAAGTATAAAACTGAATTAATAATGGGCTTTGATATATAAAAAAAAATGTAGCAAATTTGATATTCATAAAGAGAATTAAAGAAAAGCTAATATGCTAAGGAAAAATAGAAGAAACCTACAATGTAATAAAATAAAGCCAGCAATTTACTTGAAAAATGTGAAAAGAAAGAAAGGTATTTTTTATCAGAAGCAGAAGTGTATTCAATAATAGAAATTAAAAGAGAAATGACTGCTGCGAAATAAAAACTATAATTCATTTTTCTCATGAAAAAGGGAGATAAAAGGACCGAAAAGAAAATCTTTGTGAGAACGACAGGCGATGAAGTACTGAAGAAGCGCATTCCAATGGCTAGAATTAATGAAGTGATGATAATAGGCGAGGCCATAAAGCACCGAAAAAGGCCATTCGGCAGGTACTGGCAGAGGAGGGGAACCTCAGATCACAACCAAACTGCTATTACCTTCCAAATGATCGTGATTACATTACTGACGACCGTTATTACAAAAGATAAAAGTCACATTACCTTGTTTTACCGACGCCGTTTAACAGTGCCAATGCCCCTAAAACTTGCAGAAGCAATTTCAAGTGCAACTCATTAATGCCTCTCTCAAGGCATTCACACATCATTTTTGTTGGTCTATTGTAGCCTGATTTAGACACAAACATTGCCTCAATTTATTTTGGTATGATACTCTATCCCCATTTTTGGTTAATGTGTTAGACAGATAGGCTGGTGTCATCGCAGCAGCCACAAGGATAGTTCATAATACTTAAGGATGACAGACAACAGTCGATTGTTAGAGACATTATGTTGAGCTTTTAATAGTTCGTCAATCTTGGTGAGTATTCATAAAAGAGGAGAGCAAATGGTCTGCTCTATTCTTGTCTCTAGTGACCTGATATATTGCCTTTTTTACCTTACAATATTCTTAACAAAATATTTTGTAATGTGCACACAAGAACACACATGCAATATATATATATATATATATATATATATATATATATATATATATATATATATGTGTGTGTGTGTGTGTGTGTGTGTTTGTGTATATGTGTGTATGTATGTATGTATGTATGTATGTATGTAAGAGAGAGAGAGAGAGAGAGAGAGAGAGAGAGAGAGAGAGAGAGAGAGAGAGAGAGAGAGAAAACACATAACAATTATGTCATTTTCCATCATAGATGATGGCACCAGAGAAAACACAACCATTATAGATATATATGTATATATATGTATATATATATATATATATATATATATATATATATATATTTATATATATATATATATATATATATATATATATATATATGTATATACATGTATATATATGTATATATATATTTATATATATTTATTTGTATATATATATATATATATATATATATATATATATATATATAAAGTGTGCGTGTATATATACATCATATATATACATATATATGTGTATATATATATTTGTACATATATATATATATATATATATATATACATATATATACAGTATATACACATATATACAGAGAACAATAATTAGACCGTATCCCTTTACAAATGGTGGCATAAAAACAACGCAACACCATGATTACTCGTTATCATCTACTACGCCTATTAACGCAAAGGGCCTCTGTCAGATTTCGCCAGTTGTCTCTATATTGAGCTTTCAATTCGATACTTCTCCATTCATCATCTACTTTGCCCTTCATAGTCCTCAGCCATGTAGACCTGGGTCTTTCAATTCTTCTAGTGCCTTGTGGAGCCCAGCTGAACGTTTGGTTGAAGTAATCTTTCTTGGGGAATCCGAAGAGCATGCCCAGATCATCTCCATCTACTCCTCATCGTGATCTCATCAACCTTTGGTTAATTCACATGGTTGTAATGAATGAGTCTCATTTGCCATGTGAGTACTGTTCCTGGCCTAGTCTAGTCATAATCTAATACACTGGCACTTCTTAAGAAGCCGATATCCGTATAGTAATGCTGACAGTCACTTGTGTAACAGTTCATTTTACACTAACTAGACGTACGGACTCCTCATCTTAAGTGATGGAATTGTCTCTTATACAAATGGAAAAATTTAAACTGAAACCTCTAACATCAGTATGTTCGCTTAGTATCTTCTGAGTACGAAGGATTTTGATGATAACTGATATTCACTCTCAACTTTATTAAGAGAAGACTCTTATTCGAATCGCTGACAAGGAAGGAGTGACGTGGGCATATTTTATACATAGCAATAGTTGTTGCCATTGGGGATTCTGTTAAAACACCATTTCATTGTTACATTCTTTTAGAAATGATAATTCTAGGATATGAGAAACAGAAATTGTCCAGAACTAAATTTTTGCTAAAATATTAATAACAAACCAACGATTTGAAGAGAAATCATGATCACTTATTATAAATATATAAATAAATATAATTATATACTCCTTAGTAGTTTGTAAAAAGATTGAAGTGTGTTTTGTAAAGCCTATGCTAGGAAACCTAACGATCGTTTTATTATTATTATTATTATTATTATTATTATTATTATTATTATTATTATTATTATTATTATTATTATTAATTGCTAAGCTACACCCCTAGTTAGAAAAGCAGGATGCCATAAGCCCAAGGGTTCCAACAGGGAAAATAGCCTTAATTATACAGTGGTGAAAGTAAATTTCATAATGGAATATATTGATAAAAGCATTAGGATTTCGAAGGGTCAATTGAATTTCGGTGTCAAAAATAATGACACGAATACAAGATAACGCCCTTTTGTCTTTTGAAACGTCACGTCATGACACTTGATAGAATTGCTGATGTGCACTCTCTCAACTAATTTGTTCCTCATTTTACTTATTGGAAAACTGTCAATAGTTTCGGATTCATAGGATAATCAGGGTAATACTTTATGGAATGGTACAGAATATTCTTTTTGTAGTATCCACTTTTCATATTGTAGAGAAATCGTAGTGCACGTTAATTTAATGTATTGTTTTGATGTATATAAAGATTATTTAGACGCATAGCATGTAAAAACCAGTCGAGCACAGTTACATTGTACGTTTATATCTTCGAGAGGATGAAGCTATAACAAAAGTTTTATAGTTAATTTTCACCATCAAGCCTATCAAAATATGTCTTGAATTTTATCTATATCCTATAATATATCAGCTAATCAATTTTAATAGAGACGTTTTCATAGATTTATCGGAAAGGAAAGCTAAGCCATAAGAATAAGAAATGTTGAGGAAATACAAAGTATTTCGAGTAAATGTTGTCATAAAAAGGGGCTTCCGCACGGTAACACCAATTTCCACATCAGATATAAGTGGCTGGAACAGCAATAATTGCAGTCTTTAGCATAATTGCAGCTAATTAACCATACGAGGACATCAAATGAAATTAGCCAAATTTTAACTCTTGAAGTGCGAGAAGAGAAAATAGAGCCATTTCTCCTGCTAGCATCCAATGGCAAAAGTATTTACGAGAACGCGTGCGAAGCAGTGTTATAATTAGAGGGTCGACTCTGCGGGCAATTACCAATTTATCGCCGCGTATGCTAATTTCCTGTCATCGGCTTTATCTTATCTCTTAGATCGTACCTATAAAATGCGAATGACCTCATTGATCAGAGCGACTCGGTTCTGTGTACTGTAAATGAGTGTCAAAATCAGAAGACTGTATCAAGGAAATGGTCGTAGATATATCTGCTTTAGATCTCATTCTCACGTAGAACTATATTTGTAACTCCAAAATAAGTCAGTTACGAAATTTGTATCTTTACCTTATGTGTGTCTAGGCTAGGATACGTACAAGGGCCCAACTCTATTCGTTTTTGTACCTATATGCATAACACATATATGATATATATATATATATATATATATATATATATATATATATATATATATATATATATATATATATGCATATATATACAGTATATATATATATATATATATATATATATATATATATATATATATATATATATATATATATATATATATATTTATATATATATATATATATATATATATATATATATATATATATATATATATATATATATATATATATTATATATATATGTATATATATATATATATATATATATATATATATATATATATATATGTATATATAATACGTGGATATATATTATTATTATTATTATTATTATTATTATTATTATTATTATTATTATTATTAGCCAAGCTACAACCCTAGTTGGAAAAGCAAGATGCTATAAGCCCAAGGGCTCCAACAGGGAAAAATAGCCTGGTGAGGAAAGGAAATAAGGAAATAAAATAAATGATGAGAATAAATTATTAGTATATCATTCTAAAAACAGTAACAGAGTCAAAACAGATATGTCCCATATAAACTATTAACAACGTCAAAAACAGATATGTCATATATAAATAATAAAAGGACTCATGTCAGCCTGGTCAACATAAAAACATTTGCTTCAACTTTGAACTTTTGAAGTTCTACTGATTCAACTACCCGATTAGGAAGATGATTCCACAACTTGGTAACAGCTGGAATAAAACTTCTAGAATACTGTGTATTGAACCTCATGATGGAGAAGGCCTGGCTATTAGAATTAACTGCCTGCCTAGTAATACGAACAGGATAGAATTGTCCAGGGAGATCTGAATGTAAAGGATGGTCAGAGTTATGAAAAATCTTATGCAACATGCATAATGAACTAATTGAACGACGGTGCCAAAGATTAATATCTAGATCAGGAATAAGAAATTTAATAGACCGTAAGTTTCTGTCCAACAAATTAAGCTGATAATCAGCAGCTGAACACCAGACAGGAGAACAATACCCAAAACAAGATAGAATGAAAGAATTAAAACACTTCTTCAGAATAGATTGATCACTGAAAATCTCGTAAGGAGACTCTCAGTAAGCCAATTTTTTGTGCAATTGAAGAAGACAGACCTAATGTGTTTCTCAAAAGTAAATTTGCTGTCGAGAATCACACCTAAAATTTTAAAAGAGTCATTTAAATTTAAAGAAACATTATCAATACTGAGATCCGGATGTTGAGGAGCCACCGTCCTTGACCTACTTACAATCATCCTTTGAGTTTCGTTAGGATTCAACTTCATACCCCGTAATTTGCACCATGCACTAATTTTAGTTAAATCTCTATTAAGGGATTCACCAACCCCAGATCTACATTCAGGGGGTGGAATTGATGCAAAGAGAGTAGCATCATCTGCATATGCAACAAGCTTGTTTTCTAGGCCAAACCACATGTCATGTGTATATAGTATGAAAAGTAATGGGCCAAGAATACTACCCTGTGGAACACCGGATATCACATTCCTATACTCACTATGGTGCCCATCAACAACAACTCTTTGAGATCTATTAATTAAAAAATCAATAATAATGCTAAGAAACGACCCACCCACTCCCAACTGTTGGAGTTTGAAAACAAGGGCCTCATGATTAACACGGTCAAAGGCAGTACTAAAATTAAGGCCAATCATACGAACTTCTTGACCCCAATCAAGGGATTTCTGTACAGCATTGGAGATTGTAAGATGGGCATCACATGCTCTAAAGCCTTTACGAATACCAAATTGCAAACTAGGGAATAGATGATTACCTTCAGCAAACGTATTAAGACGTTTTGCCAGAAGACATTCAAATACTTTAGATAATGTGGGAGTTATGGAAATTGGGCGGTAATCAGTGGGACTTGAGCTACTACAAACACATTTACATAGAGGAGTAACATTACCAATTCTCCAACAAGTGCTAAAAGCACCTCTTCTTGCTAACTTGCGCAAAATAACAGATAACTTTGGAGCTAAGAAATCTGCTGTCTTTATAAAACACAAAGGAAAAATACCATTTGGGGCTACACCTCCATAAGCATCAAGGTCCATCAACAGAGCTTTAATCTCACGAGATCGAAAAGCTAAACTAGTTAGAGTAGCCTCAGGAAAACAGGAATGAGGAAGTTCAAGTTTTTCATTACTCTGTTTACTGTCAAAAACATCAGCCAAAAGGGTTGCCTTTTCCTTTGGACAGTGAGTGACTGAGCCATCTGGTTTAAGTAAAGGAGGAACTGTTGCATCTACACCAAGGAGTGCAGATTTAAGGGTAGACCACCATTTGTGTTCCTGAGTTGTACCAGAAAGGGTATCTTTTATGGTTAAATTGTACTCCTTTTCAGTTGAGACGTAAACTCTCTGAGCAAAAGCTCGAAGCTGAGTATAGTTATTCCAGGTCAAATCTGATCTGTTACCCTTCCAAAGGTGATAAGCCTCCTGCTTATCCAAATAAGCACATCTACAATCATCATTGAACCACGGTTTGTCCTTCACTCGGTACCTTGGCACACGAGAAGGGATACGCCTATCAATTATGCTGACTAGATTCTCATTCAAAGGGACAACAGGATCTACACTACTATATAATTGTGACCAATTCAAGCATAAAAGATCATGCAAAATCCCATTCCAGTCTGCTTGGGATTTCATATAAATTTTACAAGAGTATGATATATCAGGGACAGGTCAAATCTGATCTGTTACCCTTCCAAAGGTGATAAGCCTCCTGCTTCTCCAAATAAGCACATCTACAATCATCATTGAACCACGGTTTGTCCTTCACTCGGTACCTTAGCACACGAGAAGGGATACGCCTATCAATTATGCTGACTAGATTCTCATTCAAAGGGACAACAGGATCTACACTACTATATAATTGTGACCAATTCAAGCATAAAAGATCATGCAAAATCCCATTCCAGTCTGCTTGGGATTTCATATAAATTTTACAAGAGTATGATATATCAGGGACAGGCTGCTCAGTCTTCACCACTAATGAAATCAAGGCATGATCAGATGTCCCGACTGGAGAACCAACCTTACTAGTTATAACGCCAGGGGAGTCAGTGTATACGAGGTCCAAGCAATTACCAGACCTGTGAGTCGCTTCATTTATGATTTGCTCACATCCTGATTCAGAGGCAAAGTCTAAAGCTCTTAAGCCATGGCGATCGGTAGGAGAGATAGAACTTAACCACTCCCTATGGGGTTGCGGTGGCCTGATTGGTAACGTCTCTGCCTGGTGTTTGCCGGTCGGGGGTTCGAGTCTCGCTCAAACTCGTTAGTGCCATTAGTTTCTGCAACCTTACCATCCTTGTGAGCTAAGGTTGGGGGGTTAGGGGGAGCCTATAGGTCTATCTGCTGAGTCATCAGGAGCCACTGCCTGGCCCTCCCTGGTCCTAGCTTGGGTGGATAGGAGGCTTGGGCGCTGATCATATAATATATGGTCAGTCTCTAGGGCATTGTCCTGATTGCTAGGGCAATGTTACTGTCCCTTGCCTCTGCCATTCATGAGCGACCTTTAAACCTTTAAACCTATGGTGAGCATTAAAATCACCAACAAAGTCAAAAGAAGCCTTTCTATCATCTTCTTGTATCTTAGCCATAATGGTAAGAAGACAATCGAAGATAGAATTATCCGTGTCTGGATTCCGGTAGATCGAACACAAATAAAAGTTGTTATGCCTGCCACAAACTTTTATTACCTGAATCTCATGACGTCCACATTGATAGCAGGACTTATGAGAAGCAGGGTACTCGGTCCTAATATACACCGTCATTCCCCTGGCCCTAGGGATGGCATCACGATTCAACATTATTGGCTTCTTAAAACCAGTTATAAGGAGCTCAGATGAGTGCCTCATATTAGAAACCAAAGTTTCTGAGCACAAAAGAATATCATACTGTCTGGACGCAATTGTAAGGTCTTGGATATTTGCATGAAAACCACGAATATTGCAATACAGACAACGACATTGACGAAATTTAGGACGTACTGGTCCCGGATTTCGCTCAATGTCTCCAGACAGCATAAGAATTAATAGATATAAAAAAGAGACATCATACTTAAAAACTAGATTAACAAGAATTATAACAAAAATTATAAATAAAGTGATTGATGATACCCATAGACTATAGTAAAAAGTCGGAAAAACTGGTCAACATGGAGGAGCCGATACACCATGCAAGGCTAAATACCCTCCAGGATAGCCACTTCAACTGAAGTGAGGACAGTAAGGATGGTTTTGAGAAGAAAAAGAATCAGAAAAAGGTAAAGACCTCTTGATAAACCACCAGGCATCCATGGCCCTTCTATTAAGCCTGCCCAACACACCATTTCAAAAATACAAGAGGAAGAAAAAAAAATAATAATGAGATAGAATAGTTGCCTATGTACCCTCAAGCAAGAGAACTCTAGCCCAAGACAGTGGAAGACCATGGTACAGAGGCTATGGCACTACCCAAGACTATAGAACAATGGTTTAATTTTGGAGTGTCGTTCTCCTAGAAGAGCTGCTTACCATAGCCAAAGAGTCTCTTCTACCCTTACCAAGAGGAAAGTACACTGAACAAATTGCAGTACAGTAATTAAACCCTTGGGTGAAGAAGTGTTAAGTATCTCATTGTTGTCTGGTGTATGAGGAAAGACGAGAATATGTAAAGAATAGGCCAGACTATTCTGTGTAAGTGTAGGCAAAGAAAAAATAAGCCGTGACCAGAGAGAGGGATCCAATGCATTACTGTCTGGCCAGTCAAAGGATCCAATACCTCTCTAGTGGTAGTATCTCAACGGGCGGCTGGTGCCCTGGCCAACCTACTACCTACACACACACAACAATAACAACAACAAATGAAGCCGTTTCCAGTCCACTGCTGGACGAAAGCCTCAGACATTGTCCATATCTGGAATTTGGCCATTTTATCACCAACCTGTATGGGTGGCCCTAATTAGTACAGCTTTGCTAATCATGGCATTACACATACCTTTTCATCACATTAAGGTGTCCCCACTCACAGAGGAATACACACGTACACAAACACACACACATATATATATAAATATATAAATATATATATATATATATATATATATATATATATATATATATATATATATATAAATGTGTGTATGTGTGTATCTGTGGGTATATATATATATATATATATATATATATATATATATATATATATATATATATATATATATATATATATATATATATATAATACAGTATATCTGTATTGATGTTTCCATGCTTAATAGCCCTCTATTTTGGCCTTTTAACATTTCTTGATTAGTTTATAGGGAAAGTACCATCTTCCATGTTTTCAGAAAGTTTAGATGTTTAATTTCCTGTCCAAATCACTAAAATTCCTCATTCAAACGCAAGAAAAACGGTAAAGATAAAAGAAATAAGAAAATAAAAAAGTATGCCGCTGAAGTTGGTGTACGCTTAGCGACATGTCTGAAGTTTGTCAGACTAAATTCTGTAGAAGTTTGTCAAATGGTCGTCGCCCAGAAACACTGTTTGAGACAAAAGCACTGCTGGACTGTCTCGTTCCCACGTCGAAACTTCCTGGCTTTGCAACGTCTGCTGTTGCAGTTACCCTTCATGATATAAAAAGATCATTTTGGTTCTCTTTATTTTTCGATGGCACGGAGATTCATGCAGCATGTTGTTGTCAGGAGAGTCAAAATAGAGGTCTACACTACGTCATGATACTATTAAAATAAGATTAGGTTTGTACTGTATGTGGATGAAAAGAAATATAAGAAACATTTACCGTGTTTGTAAGATAAACGTCATCAGGTGGTACAAGATTTTCTTATTTATTATTGTTCACCATTTTTCATTTAAAGGTTTATAGGTCGCTCATGAATTGCATAGTAATGGACAGTGACAATATCCTAGAGACTGACCATTTATTCTTATGAACAGCGCTCAAGCCTCCTCTCCACCCAAGTTACGACCAGGGACGGCCAGACAATGGCTGCTGATGCCTCAACAGGTAGACCTATAGACTCTCCCAAACTCTTTATCCACAGGTCACAGGGATGAGGAGGCTGCAGACACTACAAGAAAATATCGAGCTTGAACGGAACTCGAACTCCAGTACGGTGATCGCCAGGCAGGAACGTTTCCAATAAGCCACCATAACTAGAGAGAACCTTATTCAGAAAACCAAGCAATGTGAAATTACATGAAAAGGTGTTCAAAGGAAAGGTTACCATCCGAGCAACCACCTTTTCTCTCACTGATGCACACACGCACATTCCCTATTCTACCACACTTTTGTTCAATACGCCTATGGCGCTGGTTGATGAGCAATTCACACGGCCGCGTCCACGATTTCTACCCCACAATGGGTGATGCGGACTGACCTGGGGTATCAGGTCGTGACTTCTTTAATACTTTACTTCACGGATGAAAGGAACCCTGGAAAAGATCCTATATGCCTCGATTCCCTTGAGATTTTTTTTTAGTGGAATTTTTAAGGAAAGCGGTTATGCCTCCTTGGTTGTGACGTGCTTTGCTATTTGGCTATCTTGTTTATGCCATCAAGCCGAGTGGATAAGTCAACTGCCATTACTGTAAAAAGAGTCCAAAGCACTGGCTTGAATCCTGTCCATAGTAGATGCACAAATCTAATGTTTGTCCTTCCAAGGTGTACATTGTTAACAAAGTAAACAGAAGTCAATGTAAATAACGAAAACAAATTAATATAAGGTCATCAAAAATAAGTTATTACAAAGTAAATGGATTGAGAATTACGTATAAAAGTCACCTAAATTACAATCCACCGCACCAAAGTCACAACATCCAAAAGTGGCTTTCTAATTTGAGATGCAACAATGAATACTTCCATATTTAGTAACACGAAGATATCACATTTCGACTGTATTCTCGCGATACTTTAGGCTCGAATAAAGGTCTGGAACCTCACCTTGGACCTCTGTTTAAAAAGCTTCAACCTTTTGTAGTGTAGAATCTCGCTATGTAACTATTCATAAGACTGACATACTTGAGCCTAATTATGCAAAGTTTTTATTTTCATGTTCACAGATCACCAAACTGTCTACCTGAAGCAGATAGATATAGATGTACTCACACACACACACACACACACACACACACATATATATATATATATATATATATATATATATATATATATATATATATATGTGTGTGTGTGTGTGTGTATATATATATATATATATATATATGTATATATATATATATATATATATATGTGTGTGTGTGTGTGTGTGCGTGTGTGTGTGTGTGTCTATATATCCCAAGATACTCAAAGGATCTGTCATTCTAAAAGAACCTTTGTGCAAATGGTATTATGCATTGTTCACACAGAGAACGAAATTGTCTCTACGTCAGGTATATTCCTAAACTACAGTGTGTAATGTGTTAAAGTTACATACATACATATACCCAGGCACTTCCCCCAATTTTCGGGGGTAGCCGACACCAACAATGAAACAAAACAAAAAAGGGGACCTCTACTCTCTACGTTCCTTCAGCCTAACCAGGGACTCAACCGAGTTCAGCTGGTACTGCTAGGGTGCCACAGCCCAACCTCCCACATTTCCACCACAGATGAAGCTTCATAATGCTGAGTCCCCTACTGCTGCTACCTCCGCGGTCATCTAAGGCACCGGAGGAAGCAGCAGGTAACTAGAGTGCGGGGAGCAGTCACTCTCCCCCCAGCTCCATCTCCTTGTCGGTGTCTCGTAGGAATTTTATACAGGAGAGGGGGTTCCCAGCCCCCTCGTCCCGTCCCTTTTAGTCGCCTCTTACGACACGCAGGGATAACGTTGGCGCTATTCTAATTTTAAAGTTAATAAAGCTAAAAAATTCATTCTAACTATGTTCGTTTAGCAAAATATCCCCTCTCTCCCATCGCACATGATGTTGAAACGACACTCAAAAGTTGTGCATATTTTTATTGCGTTACCTTGTCTC
>NC_090725.1:93013044-93045544 GCF_036898095.1 Palaemon carinicauda | reverse complement strand
AAAGGTTATATTTTTAGTAATTGTTTTATTGATAATACGAGCGGTAATTTTTTATTAGTATGAAGATGAAAGAGCCAAAAGAAAGTGATTTGCCAATTGACAATTCTATCCTGTTCGTAGTACTAGGCAGGCATTTAATTTTAATAGCCAGTCCTTCTCCATCATGAGGCTCAATACTACACAATATTCTAGAAGTTTTATTCAAGCTGTTACCAAGTTGTGGATTGTTGTTCCTAATCGGGTAGTTGAATCCGTAGAACTTCAAAAGTTCAAAGTTGGAGCAAATGTTTTTATGTTGACCAGGCTGACATGAGTCTTTTTATAGTTTAGATATGACATATCTGTTTTTTGACGTTGTTAATAGTTTATATATGACATATCTATTTTGACGTTGTTACTGTTTTTAGAATGATTTATTGTTAATTTGTTCTCATCATTTATTTATATCCTTATTTCCTTTCCTCACTGGGCTTTTTTTCCCTATTGGAGCCCTTGGGCTTATAGCATCTTGCTTTTCCAACTAGGGTTGTAGCTTGGCCAGTAATGATAATAATAATAATGATGTTGTTCAAAATGTTTCATTGTTAAGGTAATTGTTAATAACGAACGACTTAAGCTGTTGATTAACGTGAAAAGTTTGATGTTCCTATTCGCTATGAAATAACGATTATTAAATTCCAAGTGAACACCACAGAACCAGGTAAAATTCGAGTTAGTTATTAGTTATTATTAATATTATTACTATTATTTGCTAAACTACAACCATAGCTGGAAAAGCAGGATGCTTTAAGCCCAGGGGCTCCAACAGGGAAAATAGCTCAGTGAGGAAAGGAAATAAGGAAAAATAGAAAATTTTAAGAACAATAACTTTAAAATAAATATTTCCTAAATAAACTATAAAAACTTTAACAAAACAAGAAGAAGAGAAATTCGATAGAATAGTGTGCCTGGGTGTACCCTCAAGCAAGAGAACAGTGGAAGGCCATGGTACAGAGGCTATGGCACTACCCAAGACTAGAGAAAAATGGTTTGATTTTGGAGTGTCCTTCTCCTAGAAGGATGTAGTAAAATTCTTACTCTACAAGTAAAAATTATATTTCATATTGAACTGGAACATCTAAGAAATTAGACGATGAATTAATCATAAAGAAAATTAATGCGAAAGTCCAAAATAAAAATTGAAAGTGAGGCCCGATCGATATGAACACTGAGCCACGCTTGTACCCATTGGCCATTTCACGTGATTCTCTCTCTCTCCCTCTCTCTCTCTCTCTCTCTCTCTCTCTCTCTCTCTCTCTCTCTCTCGTAGCCGGAAACACATGTTGTCTCCAAAGATGAAGGTGCTTAAGGAATCGAAAGCTGTTTTACTTATGAGACGCACATTGCAATAATCATGATTCAGCAAAACTTTTTTGCATTAACGTTTCCTCTGTCATCTGAGTGGAGGATTTAATCACGTTCCTATGTCGATTCTCTCTCGCTACACAGTTTTCAGCAGCATTTTAATCAGCTTTTCCGAGGGATTTCCTGTCCTGTTTAAGCCCTTTCACGAATTTTGTAGGTCGATGTTATGACGTGTATTTTTCGTATCGTATAAAAGGCCCCATTAATTATGTCTTGTAGTATGCCGTTGCGCAATGGGGATTGGGGTTTACACGGTCGAACGGTTCGTCGGTCCAGGTTGTCGATCCTGCTTGTCAAACGGCTTGAAGAGGTGGAGTCAGCCACAAATGCATAAGGTTTATGGTCAATGAAGGCCCGCCCACAAAAGTCAGGCGAGAACAGACTTTCTTCGAACCGTTCGACGAACGCGTTCGACAAATGGATACCTCGTTCACACGTTTGAACATCAATTCAAACACTTGTTTGTCGAACCGTTCGACCGTGTAAACCCCGCTTTAGCGATAGTAATATATTTCGTGGCAGAAGTGACTTTCGCTATAAAACGTGCATCAAGATGATTCAAGAAAACTGGAGGAAGAACGATGCTGCAAATGCTATTGGGGAATGAACGATGATTTCGTGAGGTGTCATAGAATGACGAGAATTGATAAAGTGATGACCATCAAGTTTATTCAAAATTTATTACTGTAACTATCATTATTGTTTCTATTAGAAGAGGAGAGTTGACTTTCCCTTTTCAGCCTTGCATTTCTTGCAGTTAATTTGGTTTTCTGTTGTATTTGTGATTAATTGCTGTATGTGTGTTAGATTGTTTGATAACATAGATAAAGAAGATAAAATGGTAAAAATGATATGCACTCCATTGAACACACGGTGAAATAGCCCTCATTAATTAAGCTTATGATCTCTCCATTGATATATCAGTGGATTACTCAGCAATTAGCTTTATTTATGATAACCAGCCACGAGTCCTCCTTTTTAATTGAAAAGCTTCTTATAGTTTTGGTCGAATCACAGATTAAGGTTTCATTGAAAATTCATACGTGTATTGGTTTTTATTTTATTCTGGGCATCTTCGTAAATATGTTTGATGTAAGTGGTCTCTTTTTAAGGCTAAAATCTTGGCTTGTAAATCTCTTTGAGACGTAGATATTTAAGCTATTCCTTCGCAACCAACATTTTAAGCAAAGGAGCGATTTCCTGTAATAACATAATATTCCAAGACCCTGTCTTTATCTCCCCATATAATTAGACCTATATAGCAAGAGAATTGTGATCTTGTTCTTTACTACTAAAGATGATATTTGAAATTTCAGATATATCGTTAATGAATACAATAATAAGTAGAGGGGCACTCAGTAGAGTGCAGACCTCCGCCGCGGCAGCTTATTTCTCGACCTTTTGCTAGACCTTTGACCTTGCACTTCCAAAATTCAATAATTTCCAGCTTTATACATAACAGTTAATCCGTGCAAGTTTCTTTACTCTACGATTAAAGTTGTGCCGGGAAGCTGTTCACAAACACGCACACATAAACAGAGGTAAAACATAACCTCCTCCCAACTTCGTTGGCGGAGGTAATGATGATAATTGGTCATTTTGGAGTTAAACTGGTAATGTTCATAATCAAGATATACTTCATAACCTTAATAGTGTATGTTGAAGTTTTTTTGTTTTTTTTTATGAGCGAAGGCATCCAGAAGTGTACGGTCTTTTGTTTTATTTAGCAATTCTGCATGAGTAATGTCAGTGACCATACAACTTTTTTCTTGGTCCAAGTAGACGCTGGTACACATTTGCAGATATGGGGACTAAGGTGAAGTTAGGCTGGGTGCGATCCCCATACTTGACATCATGTGACCATATCATCGTATCATTTATAAATACAGTAAAATATCCTTTTGGGATTCCTCCACCGCACATTCGACTATTCACTATTTATATGGTAGAAATCATGTCTTCATTAACAGAATAAAACATATTTTTGAACATATTTCAAAAATGCTGATCTTCTATACTTTGTATCATGGAAAGATTTACGTTCATGGTCTATTGAATGACTAAATGAATTGCTTATTTGTAATATAAAGGTTTAAAGACAACTCATGAATAGCAGAAGCAAGGGACAATGACAGTGCCCTAGCAGTACAATTGCCTATTGACTTACTATACTGTATATACATATGATTATCTATGACCAGGCAGGGCCAGGGAGTGCCAGGCAATGGCTGCGATGACTCATAGACATATAGGCTCCCTCAAACCTAGACATATAGGCTTCCTCAAACCACCCATCCTAGGCTCACAAGTGAGGCTAGGTTGCAGATACCGAGCAGATACCCTGGCAGGGACGTTTCCAATAGGCCACCTCAACCCTTGAGTGATCTTTGTGTACATCATCTAAATCAACTTCGTTTCTGCACAGTTTTTTATAATGACTTCTTGATGCTATGATTAACTGTTGTCACAATTCCATTGGTCATCATATTTCATATAGTTACTAGTGAAAGTCATCAGGAGAATCATCATGATGGCTGTTGCGCGTCGCATTCATCTTCTTTGTCTTAGTTTTAAAATCATTATCATCACCATCTCCTCCTGCGCCCATTGGCGCAAAAGGCCTCGATTAGATTTCGCCAGTTGTCTTTATCTTGAGTTTTTAATTCAATACTTCGCCATTCATCATCTCCGGCTTCACGCTTCATAGTCCTCAGCCATGTAGGCTTGGGTCTCCAAACTCTTCTAGTACCTTGTAGAACCCAGTTAAATGTTTGATGAACTAATCTCTCTCCATCTACCCATCCCCATGATCCCATCCACATATGGCACTCGAGTAATTTTACTTATAGTTTCATTTGAAATAATTTAGCTAATATTATCATCTCAGTCGTTTTTGTTTGGGTCAACCACATTCGTGGCCATTCCGTTGAAATGCAATTATTTTGATTATTTACTTCTTTGTTCTGAGTTTACCTTGGGAATTGTAAAGAACACTCAAGAGCACTCATGACAATTTTTTTTTAAAGAGGCCCGATATCATATATCACTTTAATTTGGTACAGTTTCAATTAGTCTGCCTGGAATGTTTTATTGCTAAAAAAAATATGGACTTTATTTTTTTAGTATTTCGTAAAACTTGGATAATTACTCAACATGTGTTTCAGCGTTAATATAAATTCGCGATAATCATCATTTTACGAGACATACGGACCAAGACATATCATGACTGATCTTGTCGTAAATCACCGAAAGATTAAGTTTCCCTTAAATAGATTAACTCTCTCTCTCTCTCTCTCTCTCTCTCTCTCTCTCTCTCTCTCTCTCTCTCTCTCTCTCTCTCTCTCTCTCTACAGATGACACGGTCACTCGTTTCAAAGATGACGATTTCCGTTGAAATAAAGACTGCAACTTAACTCAATGACATGAAAAAGTACTTATCTTTAGATTTTTTTAATGGAATTGAGACCAAGAATGTTTATATAACTCAGATATAATTGCGTGTCATTTAGTATAAAACCAATGAAATCTAACATATATATATATATATATATATATATATATATATATATATATATATATATATATATATATATACAGTATATATATATATATATATATATATATATATATATATTCGGTATATATATATATATATATATATATATATATATATATTCAGTATATATATATATATATATATATATATATATATATATATATATATATATATATATATATATATGTGTGTCTCTTAAAAAGCATAGATATTTGCATAAAGCACAGATATATTCCTGAAGATTTAACTTTTTGTTCAAAGTGTGCTTTGCGTTTGCATTCTTATTAAAGTTTCTACATCCTGTAGAGTTGTCTAAAGATATTAGTTATGTGAAAAAAGTGAAAGTAATAACTCAAAATTTAATGTTTCAAAACTGGAAAATAATGAAGAAAGTACTTTCAGGAAAAAAGTAATTAATTTGGAAAGACTAAATATGCACATTGAATGATATTTGAGAGCGAAAATAATAGAATCAGAAATTTTTTCATTTTCCAGATTTCAGTTTGAAAAAGTCAAATGTAATTGTCAAATATTTGTATCCTGAATATTTCCTCTTCCTTTCAATCATTTTACGAGTCGTATCCTTCTTTAAAAGTGTTACGATGTTTAAGAATGTAATTTTACAGTTTATTTTTCTTATTTTCCGATGCTTCCTCCAATGTTTCTTAACAAGAATAAGTTCTCTGTTCTTTAAATTTTTAATTATATAATTTTCTAAGCTTATATTTATTTTTTATTAATTTTTCAGTTTTATAATATTCTAGGTTTTTTTTTTGGGGGGGGGGGGGGGTCTGGGTGATTAAACTATATTCCAGGATTTGGTGTTTTTCAGGTTTATTATTCGTTATTAATTCTTGGTAAAGAGTGTTTATGCAAATAAGAACGAGTTTGGCAACAGTTTTTTTTTTTTTTTCGCCGGCAGGAATTACTCAGTTGCATGTGAGGGATAGTACATGCAACGTCACTCAAAAACTCTAAGCTCAAGGCAGTTAATATGATTTTCCAAATTATAAATGCAAATGACTTTCAGCAGATATCAGGCGATTTAGATTCTTAATAATGTGTGATTGGCCATGAAGTCCGGGTTATAAAATGAAATAGGTGTTCTAATTTTGAAATTCCGGCATTAAAAATGGATTATATACGGACGTTCAGTCGTGATGCGACTCTTTAGTTTTCCTGTAAATATCAAAAGATATTGAATTATTATAGGCCACATGTATTTTTTTAAAATCGAGTTTATACCTATAGACAAAAAGTTTGTTTAATACACGTAACAACGTTAACAAGGCAATACTATTTTATGTTTTTCTTTAATAATATAGATATTAAATAATCATATCTTATTTGTCAAGGGGTTTCCAGAATATTTTTCAATTTTGATCAGATTATTAGAATTTTCTTTTTTTCATAAAATCATCTTTTTGCCTATTTCTATCCTTTAATCAAGTACCATTAATTTCTCTTATTTATGTATTTTACTTTTGATTTTTATCCAAATATTTCGTTCCTCACAAACTACGACTAAAAAACTATTTTAATATCTGCTTAGATTTGCATCAGGCTGATTCCCATCAGTCAGAGCGACACTTGTGCAACGCAAATGTTCAATGCATTGATGGACACCTATGAAGGTTCTGCATAAATCATGAAAAATATATAACATTAATATCCTAACTTTCAACCTATATCGCTTCAAAAAGTCGTGAAAAATAAATCTACCTCAGGGCTAATGACGGAGAATATCTTTCATTTGGTAATTATTGTGTAGTTAATGGAACGTTTATTAGGTTATGCTCTTTCTCCCACCGCCATCCGAATAGCGAAGCGAAAGGATAGATTATGCTCATTTTGCTTAATTATTTATTTGCTCAACTGGATGTAATTAGTGAAAATGACGGGAGTGGTGATTTTATTTGGCATCATTCGTCATCCCAATTACCTGCCTCGAAGCGAACCATAAAAAAACCTCATTTACTTTTTCGAATATGATTAAAAATAAACGCAGACTTGGGTCCTGCGAGCTCTAAGGTTGCGGGTGGGAAAAAGAGGATGATATTCATTAACGAATATCGTTCTGACAGTACAGTGTGTTGATAATGAGCGTCTTGAGATAATAGAAAGCAGTACTGAACCAATTAAAAGATGTAGAAATAAAACAGGTTTTTAGTTCTTGTCTGGCAATTAATGAAGTACATCAAAAATGTAGGAAGTCACACTCTAGATCATTATATATATATATATATATATATATATATATATATATATAAATTATATATATATATATATATATATATATATATATATATATATATATATATATATATATATTATTACTTGCTAAGCTACAACCCTAGTTGGAAAAGCAGGATCATTGTTGTATATGATGAGGAGTGATCATGAAGAGTCCTTGGAAGTGAGTTGATTTATGAACCACCTATAAAGGATTATACTTGTGGAAGCAGCGGTATAAATATGACTTATGAATTCGTGAATTGCCTTGTCAAAATCACTGTTTGTTAAGTCATGAAGAATGCATTAGGAGCGAGATTTATTTCTGGTGAATTCCGTGTCGGAAATAGTTTCTTAAGCATCTCTTAGACAATTTCGTGAAACGTCTGGAAAAATCTATAAACGTGCTTAGAAATCTATATTTTAAAAGAGAAAATGTATGCTTGTAAAATTTAGTCTCTGTAGGGTAAGTTCACAGACAAGTAACTCGTGAATAATTTTTGGAGCCTATATAGAAATGTTTGAAGAAAAATGGACATGAGGCGTTGAAGTTCTGTCTCTCCTTTATCTTTCTAAGAACGTCTTTAGGTAGAATTTATGGGAAACTAAACATCTCATTCTTTTTAATATCTTTGATAGTATGTATATAGCTATTTGAGAAAGTTAGTCTGTCGCAGATCCTAAAGATTTTTGCCTCCGTGTTTTCAAATCTTTGGATGTGACCGAGGAGGTTTAATAAGGATTCCACCTCCATGGTTGTGAAATAACTTTCAGACTGCCTCAGTCTTCCATTGGTGGCGTTCACACGAGCACACTTTCCTTTTCTTGTCATTCATTTTTACATGCCTATTATTGTATGTTATAATTAATTTGTTATATGCGTTCAATTATATCTTTTTGTTGTCCTGTCTTCCATTTTGGTGAGTCCTGCTAGTCTTTGAAATTTTATTGTGAAAATATGATAATAATAATAATAATAATAATAATAATAATAATAATAATAATAATGATAATAATAATAATAATAATAATAATAATAATAATAATAATAATAATAATAATAATAATGGTTTAAAGGTTCTGCATCTATTATGAACATCACCCTATGCCTTATAAATCAGGAAGGCTCGTTGGAAGAAGACTATCCATTTCATTCACACTAGTTTTATGTTCTCAGTTCATCGAGTGTTTCTGTTGTTGTTTTCGATCTTACTCCTGCCCACATACGAAATAGATATTTCTGTTCAATTTATATCCTGTTCTGTTTAGGTTTTTTCTTCATCAAAGTTAAACAGATATTTTACTGGATCACATGTCATGGATACATGCTTGCTCTACTTTTCTTTTCTCATGCAGTAACCCACCTAATAGTATTTGTGCTTTTATTACTGTCTTTGCTAAGAAAACACCGAGTGCAGAGACGACCTGATGTAATGGAATTTTTTTCTCTCTCTCTCTCCAGTACCATACTCCTGCCATATTTATTGGGCCTTGGTGTTTGAAAGCATGGCGAGTCATGATGTAGAAGCAATGTAAATGTGGTGGTATAATTCATTCAATACCATGATTATTCGCTCACATTTATATACATGGATGGACCACTCTACATGTATAATAAGTTTGGGATCTGCTTCCTCAATCCAACAGAAAAGTCCCAGAATTTCTCTCACCAGATATTTGTGCTGGTAACATCTCACTGTCACTTAAAAGAGCTTGTTATGATAGCTAGATTATTAGCGGGGTTATTCCTTAGTATATTCTGACATAGTAGCTGTATATTTCTCTTGTAGTCTTGAGAGGCCCGAAACTAATCTGGCTGCTTAGAAACGCTTGTGGCTTTCGTCATTCCTATTATATCAATACCTATTGTTTTGTCTGCATCCCATATGCATTTGCTTTCCTTCAGTGAATTTTCAATAATTGAATCTTGAGACAAGATGGACACACTCAACATTCTTGCTTAATTGAGACCGTTAAAGAGATACTGGAAGTGAAGACATCCTCAAGAGTTTGAAATTCAACTAAGGGTATTTGTCGCAGTTTAGATTTAAAGTCAATTGTAACGTGAGTTTGTAAATCAGACTTTCTGTTCCGAGTGTTCATATTAAGTTGTGGTTCAGCTTCGTCCATGAGTTTTGATTTGGTAGCAGGGTGAAGTAGATCACTTTAGAATAATGCAAAACAGAAATCACACCATAGGTTATTATTTCGTGAAGGTTCATGCCCCATGCCGTAGCCAGATCAATATTTCTGTACCCTTCTGAGATACACTTAGATGTGAAAGTAGTCTTCTTTTTCTGAATTGCTGGTGCTGCAGTCTGTGGATACTCTTTAAAGAATAAAGTCGTATTTTCTTGATTTAGTTGCACTGATTTCCTTTAACTTTTCAACCAATCTCTCCCTCCCACGTGACTGGTAGATCTTCAAGCCATTCTCCAGGCATACGTGCACATGCAAAGCGACTACCCTTTCAACAGCTGTCTTCATAAATAGGTAATGTAATTAAACTGATACATCTGCAGTGATCACATATGGAGTCCTTTGCAATAGGGCACAGTCAAGAAGTTTTTTTTGACATTGTTCACTTTATGAATAGATAATTTAATGGAACTGATATGCATGCAGTGATCACATATTGAGTCCTTTGCAATAGAGCACAGTCAAGAATTTTTTTTTTTTACATTTTTGTTCACTTAGATACGACGACTTTTTTTCAACAAGTATTGCTGGTGGCATTGTGTGTTTCAACGATTCATTACTGGTGAGGAGGTTAATAACATTTGTAATGGAGCCAATATCATGATATAAAAGTTATAACTTGGTCACATTATGCAATGCACCTACTACTTAATATCCTCCAAGGCTCTTTGAGACTTTGCTTGGTCTATTCCACTTTCATCTCTCCGCCTACGGCGCAAAACCAACTAATTTATCCTGAACTACCCTCTGGCCCATGGAAAAAGCGTTGAAAAAGCTTTGGATGGAAGAACTCCAGGGTCTTATTTTCTCCAGATACTAAGAACCATGACGCAAGTAGTTTAGACAGTCGACACTGTGAATATGTACATGAAACCCTCCATAGATGCTACATGTAGATCATAGTTTTGTTCTCTCTCTGATACGACCATATTCTCAATCATGCCTACAATTTTCAGCCATACTCCAAACTATTGACAGAGTTTGGATTTTGCTTCACATGCAAGCTAAAATTTCCTGAAGTCTTGATGCAGCTCCTATATTTTTCTAGCCAAAGATCCAAACTCTTTTGGCTAGCGTTGATTTGCAGTTAGAATCTTCTGAAGTACTTCCATTTCTTTCAGCTCTAGATATTTAGCTCTGTTCACCTGACCCCAGAATGTTTTCCTTTGGAGAGATATTATCACATCTTTTACAGTCAACATACCTGTCTTAGACCTGACGCAATGGTATTCATTCAAAGTTGACTCCATAATTCTTGATCCAAATACAGGACATTCTGTCAAGGCATCATCTATACCCATTCCAGGAAGCTGTTTCCCTTGACATCTAATTAGAATGCAAGTCCAATGGAAAGAACCCATGCATGGGAATAATCTAAGTACATCTCTTTCATGCTGGTCTATATCTAAGAATTGTGTAAACATGTTTTCGTCACATCAAATTTTCACTGAGGTTTGATTTAGCTGTTTCCAAACAATGTGAAAGTTTAGGGGGCAATGCTTGACTGTCGCACAATTGGTGATAGGTTTCGGTATGATAAAAAAGAACCGCGTACGAATGAGTGGAACAACAGCAGAAGACACAACCATGTGAACAGCTGCCCATGTATAAGGATCCCCAGATAGTGTACCATGTCATTAATCAGGAATTCAATGTTGGAGAATTATTGAATTATTTCCGTGCACTAGCCATATTGAGTAGTGTTGCTAGTTTGTTTTCGGGGTGGAGAAGCATATCTGGTGGCAATGCAGGATGGGTAACTGACTTGATGTACCCAGGGATATTCTGATGCCACAATGCTGTTTGCAATTTGGAATTAGATTGGCTTAATCCTGTGCTTGAAGCAGGAGGATTACAACGAGGATTGTTTTGGGTGTCATTCTGAAACAGTGCTAACATAGCATATAGCTGGTCATCTGTATCTGGCAATGTCTTTTTATCCACATAATCAAATTATTCATGCCTCCCTGAGTGTAATCTGTTAAAAGTCAAATTATTGTGTAATGGGGTTTAGCTATCTTTAGCGTATTTTACTGTGTAGCGTAGCGAGAAGGCTACGAGCTGATCAAATAGTTTGATAGCTTGCTCAGTCTCCAATACTATTAAATACTGTTAAAATACATTAATGTGATGCCTGCCATAATTTGTGTGTCCTAAAATCATATGTAGTGGTGTTTTCTAAATTCTACCATGGATGTTATACATTATCAATTGGAACAGACAATGTAAGCAAGTACTCAGGTGGTCCATCTGCCAGCTTTTGTCTTTTTACCGAGGTAGCTTTTCTATGGCTTCCTGCTAAGGTAGTTCTTCCTGGCTTCCTGTTGTTTGAGCTTTTCTTTAGCTTCCAGGTGACGTTGCTTTTCTCCAACTTCCAGGTGACGTAGCTCTTCTCCAGCTTCCTGCTGAGAGAGCTCTTCTCCAGTTATATCCTCTTCTTTGAGAGGATTTAGCAGAGCATCTAGGTCCGTTTCTTTACTCTTCAACAGTTTGTGCTTTGAGATTTTGAATAATGCTACTATAATGCGTGAAGGAATGACAGTATCATAGTTTTACCGATGATTTTTTTGCAAGTCAGAGCTATCATAAAAGCTACCCTGCAATCTGAAGTCAACATCCATAATCTCTCTCTTTAACTGGGTTCCTGTTTCCTTCATTACATCGTGATTCTTAAGGTTGATGGTGATATAACTAGCACTGATTGATTGTGAGACAAACGTATCTGACTCATTCTTTCTTCTAATTTGGAAAAAAATATTACAGAATTTCCATAATGAGTATTAAGTGATTCATATCTTTGTTAAGGAAACTACTTATGAAAAAATGTCTGTCCCTCTAATAGGCTCTTTGTAAAAGCTAGAACAATACTTATTGTACAACAATTTCCACTATTTGATATTTTATCTGTGTAGGGCTGAGCAACTTAAATAGAAAATATTTCAGATTTGAGATAACAGCTGTTTCAGGCTATTTAGATGTGTCCATTACCATAGTATCACGTTCATATTGCCACACCGATGCCTAGTATCAAAGATTATGGCAGAGCAGGTCTGTGGAGATTCTATACTCAACAGTCTTCTTTTTCTTGGATTTTATTAGTAATTCTTGTGAAGGCTTAGTCTTGATTAAAAGTGACAGCTTTGATAAGATTTTTGGCACTATCATGTTCACAGATTCTGAATTTCTCACACACTTGCTTATATCTTTCGTTTCCATATATCGCATAGATAATGTACTTAGGATCCTTATCATAACTGGGAGGTGCACGAGGTGTAATACTTTGGCGAGGAGCTTTTTATGGACCAACAATAGCTACAGCTTGATCTCCCGTATGTTCTACAGATACTACAATATCCCTATGTTTATCTTCAAATGCTTTCATTTGGATTTATGATTATACATTTTATATCATGCAGTATTGTTGTGCTGCATAAACATGCAGCTTCAATCACCGAAGTCTTACCGTATCAAGCTTTTTATATGTTTGGCTACAACGTCAATTGGAATTTCAGCAGCTCACATCATTATCTGGCCTCTATAATTTTTCATTGTAATTCGCACTTTGTCATCCTTCTGACAAATTATGCATAGTTTTGGGTTAACTGCAACATCTTATGGGTCTGAAGGAACTATGTTTAAGGTGGATGGCTCTGGTTTGAAGAATCATCTATATTGAGGAACACTTCTGACAATAGCCTATGTTAATATCTCACCAGCAAGCACCATTAGTGTTCGCAGCCTCAACCAGTAACCCCGACCACCACAACCTGAAAGATGAAGCTAAAATATTTAAAAATTCATATGTAGGTAATCACATAACATGTAGCAGCCTTATGTGCATGATACAAGTTAAGCACCGCCATGATTATTATGTTTTAGGGACCCCTTAAGTAAATGAAACTTAGAAATTCTCCCGACTCGAAATGTATACAAGACTACATGGTTAGTACTGGATAAACATTACTGAGGGTATTGAGCCCCACCTGCTTTGGTTGTAGAATGCAGCTATATAAGCATCCATTAAATTTTATCGTGTTATGTGATGATACATGATTTTCTGAGCAGTTGAACTACAGGTTATTTTGTTACCTTTCTAATATTACTTGAATTTCAGCATTATCCTGTGTGGATCATTTCAGTCATTCGAGGTGGATGCCAATTGAAGAGTCCACTATAGTACACTTTGTTAATTCATGAGCATCGTACAAGTGTTTGTAATTACTTTATGATGCATCTCTGAAAATACAAGTATTCATGTTTAGGAACACTTGCGTGATTACACCTTGTTAGTTGATGAAGTGTGTGTTTAAATTGACCCATCTATTTATCCAAAGGGCCTCCTGAGTATATGGAGTATAAATCTCTCTCTCTCTCTCTCTCTCTCTCTCTCTCTCTCTCTCTCTCTCTCTCTCTCTCTCTCTCTCTCTCTCTCTCTCTCTCTTGTGTATAAGGATTTAGGATTATCTAGATAATTAATTATAGGTTCCAGATTTTGTACGTCTATTTCATTACTTTAAAAGAACAATCGTCAGACAACTGATGATAACGAACCTATATTATTCTAAGAAATTACAGTTTTTATTGTTTTTTTTTTTCTCAAATTTCTTTTATATAGTTATATTGTTCATAATAAACCATGATAAATTACTCGTTCGTAAATGTTGTAGGTTAGAATGAAATTCATGTCTTTTATCATAAAAAAGGCAGAGTAGGTTTTTTTAATTATATCTGAATTTGTATCTCTTCGGGATTTATAAAATCATCTTTATTCTCCTTTGCCCCATCATTCTACCTGGTCTGCTTTATTTTTGTTTTTTGTCATTATTTTTATTATTAATAGAAATTACATGTATTGACTATCTAGTAAACAGAGATTTCTTACACTTGTTTATTGATTGTCGAGGCTTGTTATTGCTATTTTTCATGCACCTTTATTACAGCAATTATATTTTCAGACATGCTAGTCTTAGAAGAGACGGTTTTTCATGGTTTCTTCGTGTCTATGATTCCTCGAATAAATTTCTTATTCAGGGAATGCAATGCCTTACGGTAGAGTACATTTTTAGAATAATCCTTTTGCCATGTTCAGTTCCATGAAAAAGAGTAAAACAGATATCTGTGTATTTCAAAGATATTCTTATTTAATTTTTTCAAGGTCTATGCTGCTATGTTTTTTTTTTTTTTTTTTTTTTAGGTGATTTAGTTCCAACAGGAAATTTTGAAATTAATAGTGCATGAGAGATCATTATAGGCATGCATAAATAATCCACAGATTGGGCAAAGCAACTTGCGAGATTGGAAATCCCAAAGATCATCATCTAAATGGGATCGTTATAAAACCCCATTATTATAAAATTAGTACACACAAATTAATCATCACATATACTCTTTCCAGCACCATTATTTACATTCTGTAATTCCTACTAAGCAGAGGTAGTGTTATCACTTCCATCACCAACAGCCTATACTGTTTCCCACGAACAACTTCATCCCGATCTTCTTCATCATCATCATCATCATTCATCTGTGCTCCTCACTCCTTCTTAATGGATATGCTTCTTCCCCTGAGCTTGAATACCTTCTAATTTCCTATGCATTGGCGTTGCGATCCTTGTCAAACAGCGTGCAACTGTTCAAACCGGAACGTCTTAAGAAAACATAGCAAGATGATTATGGAAGTTATTCTGAAATGGCGTATGGAGTACGGTGCTGTAAGAGTGAGTTTCCTATTCACATATAATAGATTCTTGGCTTCTATTAGCCATCTGCATTAGAGCATTTTAAGCGTTCTCCTTTTCACGGACGGACCTGACCACATATGTTTGGATAAGCTCATCACCCCATTCTGAAATATTCTTAAATCTGCTTTTTTCGGGTTTCCTCATCGCATGAGCGTATTCTGTTATCTCCCATATCATCTTTAATGTAGGAACCCTAATCAATGAAAAACGTTTAGTAAATAATCTCGGTAAGTGAGTAACGTTTATCTGTATCATATTGGTTAGTATTTTTATATACAACCTGTTTTGTAAACTGTAATCATAATATAACTGGGGACTGAATTTTGAGTTCTTGGGTCAGCCTGAGCACCTATGATTTCATCTATTCTCACACCCTCAACCCCCACCCAGCCCTTTCTCACCCAGGGGTGTAGCAAGGAGACATCAAGAGCAGTATTGAGAGTTGTTTTGATAGCGCGTTTAGAGATTTTGATATCATGATAATCACAGGAATAAAGTTTTTATACGGATATATACGTATAGTTGTGTATAATACTGATGTTTATAAAACTCTATCGGTTTCCTATGCCTTCCTTAATCATTTTTTGAATTCTTGGAAAGCTTGTTGTAATCCTTTTTACCTCTTGTAGAAAAAATTAATTACCAGCCTTGCTCAAGGAAATATCTTTTTGGAAATTTCTGCCGTTCGGACTTTTTATTAGAATGTAAAAAATCTTGAATAAAACAAATTACAGGTTTGGATAATTTTACGTAAGAGCTAGTTGCAATCATTATCCTATAATCACTTCACAAGTTTACAGAACACTTCAATGAGGTTGTATCCAAACGCTAAATGTCATATTCTTCAGGGCATTTTTTTTTTTCCAACATAATTTCTTGGTAACATCCTGTATTCTAAAAATTTCTGCAGCCTCTCCGTATTAAAGATGATAATAATAATAATAATAATAATAATAATAATAATAATGATAATAATAATAATAATAATAATAATAATAATAATAATAATAATAATGATAATAATAGTGAAAACCTTGTCTTGTGTATTTATCACTTTTTAATTAGAACCAGTGAATTATCTGAGCTAATAGGATATAACTCACTGTACTTCTCCCTTACCAATCCTTTCTTTTTACGAAAATAGTACTTGCAACATTCAAGGTTTTAATTTCTTTACCTAGAATAGAACGGGTTTTGGATTAGGATGAATTAGTAAAAAGAAATTACAATGGTCCCCAAAATATTCAGATGTTCAGAAAAGCAGTTCATCGAATTTAGGCACCCATTTTTTTTATGATGAAAATATGGATATGTTTTGATGACCGTGGGTCTCGTGAACCAATGAATGAATGTCAGGAAATTCTTGATATAGGATAATGAAAAAAGTTATTTTAAGCTACTAGGTAGATTAGTTCTAAAGGGGAATGGTCAGAAAGGTACTGTAAGTAACCAGCATCTAAGTATGACGTGCTAGTTACAACGACGAGGAAAATCTTCATACTAATTTTGCATTAAGTTAGATAATCAAAATTCAGAGCTTCTTGTAATGCCAATTTTAGCTCGTCGTTTACTAAACTCACCACGTAAAAGCGGCTATTGGCTGGTCATAGAAGCAGTTTTCGGCTTGTCATCATTTGACTCTGCACTGCAGTGTTTACCACGTACGGTGCAAGAATCCCACCTCGTATGTTGACAGCAGAGTATATGCGGTTAGCCTTACACATTATCTCTGTTTTTTGATAATTGTATAATTTGGTAATGAATTCCATTGTTCTATTGCATGTACACAACTTCCTTAAGTATTGGCACCGAGTAGAATAAGAACACGTATACGTACAAGAAATATTGAAAGTCTTTGTTTCTTTGATTAGGTTTGCCTATGGATCATTTAATTGAGGGGGGTTAGGTGATAATATCATAATGCAGGGTAGGTAATGACGTCATGGGTTGGCAATACTTGCCTCTGCTGAGCTCACACTGCGATTGACTCTTGATTTCGTCCTGGGGCAAACCATTCCTGAGTTCGCTATAATGAGCCCCTCCTACCTGTCAGTCGGCAAGACACTCACTTTTGACATTATGCCTGGGATTTCCCGACTGGTTGAAGCTGGTTTATAATGTTAGGAAATTACCATTTAATATAAAAGTTGCGAATTGTTCCTACACATGTACAAACTATAATCTTTTATTAGGATTTTCCTCCTTAACAAGGAGCAAGTTCCTATGAATTAAAATCTGGCTGGTTTAACTTATATCCGTGTATAGGATATGTTTTCCAGATGTACACGCATCTAAGAAAGGGGTTTGAATACTTGGGGAGAATACTTCTTTATCAATTGTCTGAGAAGTAAGGTTGCTTGGTTATGAAACTCGCCTGCAACTGCCCTTCAATCCTCCACATAAAGGCTACAACTCCTGCACCCTCAAGAGATAGGAAGAAAAAAAGATTGAGAGCCTTTTAATCCATATTTCGTCTTAGAAGAGATGCATCTAGTCTCCTGAGAGAGCTATGCTGGCTTCACAACCTTTTGAGCAGCCACCACAGAAACAAGAGTAAAGGAATTCTAGGACCTGTGGATATACTCATGCAGGTATTAGGAGTTAAATTATATCTGCGTTAGCATATGCCCAACTTTATCCCTGACCCACTGATAGGGTCTTCCTGAGTGCTATGGAGGATCGATATCTCTAACTTTGTGAGCCCTTGCCCGAGTTTGGGCTCCAAACTCCTTCTTTGGTTAAGGTATAGGCACAACCAATGGTCTCACGTAGATAGAAAGAAAGTACTGTATTATTAGTTATGTATCTCTTCATCCAAATGGTGCTAAGAAAATTATTTATAGAGACTCGACTTTGTATAGTTAGGAAAAATACATACTACTTTTTTTGTTTTAGACGGTGTTTTTTATACAGATTACTGTTCCTATTTTGGTTTGATTTGGATCACAGAGAATGGGTTTAATGGGCAATTTTAGTTGGTTTGAAAAGCTCTTTACAGAGGTTGATCATCAAACAGTTGATGGTGATCCGGGACTTATTTTAAATCTGATTAAGAAAGAAAGAAATTGTCGGCGTATAAAGTAAACGTAAATAGCGCAATTTGAGTTGAATAATTTTTTGTATAATTAGGAAATCACGAATAAAGAAATATCAGTCATATTTTAGAGATTATTGTACACAGGAATCTTGGTTTGGATTTTTTTTTTTTTATTAAGAGCATTTGGACTTATATTTCACATTTTTCAGAGGCTGAAAATTGTGATAGCAATTCGAAATACTTGTTTTCTTCTTTTCTTACGTTTTGTCAGCTATTACTAGACCCTGGTTTTAACTTGCAAGTTGCCTATCCCGTCGTTCTTTGCATGTAAAATATAAAAACTATTTTAAAACTGATGACGGTAATAAATCTGTTGACACTGAGTAAGGTCGGGTTAATCGGAATTGATACTAAAAAGATGGTTATTATATTTGTCTTGATGCTTTGTGCTCAAATATTATCTCATATTTAAAGGTACGAGAACGGAAAAAAATAAAAGTCACGGAAATTTATATTTTAGTTTATTCAGTATTACCAAATATTTTATTGAAGAGTAAAATTTAAAAGATGTCGAGCTTTTAATAAAATGCAAATACACAAAAAAATCAACTATTACCATATAAATTTCATACTTTTCTCTTATTCTTATTTGTGATGTTATAATCCGTTATACAGGTACACACAGACACCAAATAACTGTGCAAATGTGTGAACTTTTTAGATTTTTAGAATATTTGTTGCGAAAAGACATCATACTTTTTTTTTTTTTTTTTTTAACTTCTATTGCGCCCCCTTCTTTTTGGTATGTTATTAGTTAGATTAGTGGTTATATAATATTCCATGGAAACTATAACAAGCTATGTTTTGTTTCCCTTGTTACATTTTTCACTATTAAAATATCATTCATGAAATCCAGACCAAGAATCCTAGCAGATGTTTGGTGTTTGTTGTAGAATGTTATTTAAATAGACAAGTCGTTGAGCAAAACTCCTTTGAATTTTTGTATAGTTCAGGTATTTTCAACCTCTTCAGTAATGATTTTGCTTAAATGATATCCTGAACAATTTAGCAGTTAATACTCTCGGTTATATCAAAAGACATATTTTTTGTTCTAGTTTGGTAAATTTCAGAAGTAGATCAGGTTCTGCCTCTCTCTCTCATATAAAGTAAATTGAACAGTATGTTTATAATGTTGTATGCATGTTTTATTTACGTAGGCACGAAGTCGTTTCAGATTCAATTTTCACTTTTATTTTTGCTATCCCACGTTGCTCGTTTATACGAGTAGACATTCCGTCGTAAAATAAATAGAAACCTTAATGGTCAATCCAGTATCGAAATTACTGACTAAAGCAAAGAAATAAAGATCACTGCCTTATGTACATCAGTAAAGAACTAAAGGATAAACAAACCAATATTAAGGATATTGTACAATACCAATGAATTGACAAAGTGATGGCATACACTTCATGCACGTCTTCATGACGCACTTAGCAGGTGCTGGACAGGTGCAGCACCAACACTGGCAGCGGCAATATGGGGCAGGTGAGGCGTTGAGTTGTGTAAATAAGATACGGCTGGACAGTCATCATGACCCAGGCTTACGTGCCCCGCCAACTCTTGCACTCACAATACCAACGGACGATACAGAATTCACTTCAGTACATGGAGAGAGAAAGTAAAAATAGAAAATCTTGAGACTTTTTGCACGTTTGTTCTCTCTCTCTCTCTCTCTCTCTCTCTCTGGACTTCAAAACTTTATATATATATATATGTATATATATATATATATATATATATATATATATATATATATATATATGTATATATATATATGTATATATATACATATATATATATATATATATATATATATTTAAATATATATATGCACTTCTAATTTTTCGAAATCCTGCTTGAGTGGAGATACCTTAATGTGGTGAAAAGATTTGCGTATTCCCATGGTCATTAAGGCTATACTATTCAGGAGCACCCATACTAGGTTGATTTGCTGTGAGTTATCAGACGAAAATCTCCCATCAACACTGGTCAGCGTGGTGATGAAAACCGGTCAAACCCCAAACAGGAATTGACATGTATGAGGTCTTTGTCTTGCAGTGAACTAGAAACGGCTACATTTGTTGTTTGTTTGTTGTTGTTGTATATATATATATATATATATATATATATATATATGTATATATATATATATATATATGTATATATATGTATGTATATGTATATGTGTGTGCACCCTCGCGCTTGTGTGTGTGCACGCGCGCGTGTGGGTATGTGTGTAAAAGAAGGACCTCTCTCTCTCTCTCTCTCTCTCTCTCTCTCTCTCTCTCTCTCTCTCTACACACACACACACACACACACACACACACATATATATATATATATATATATATATATATATATATATATATATATATATCATCTTCTACGCCTATCGATGCAAAGGGCCTCGGTTAGATTTCACCAGTCGTCTCCATCTTGAGTTTTCAATTCAAGGTGTCCCAAGACTTTCATAGATGCAGAATATTTACAGGCTGTCTAAAAAGTGTATCCATAGATATATCACCATCGTCATCATCTCCTCCCAGGCCTGTTGGCGCAAAGGGCCTCGGTTAGATTTCTCCAGTCGTCTCTATCTTGAGCTTTGAAATCGATACTTCTCAATTCATCATTTTCTACTTCACGTTTCACAGTCCTCAGCCATATATGCCTGGGTCTTCCAACTTTTCCAGTCCCTTGTGGAGCCCATCTGAACGTTTGGTGAACTAATCTCTATTGGGGAGTGCGAAAAGGCTGCCCAAACCATCTCATCTACCCCTCATCTTGATCCCATCCACATATGGTAATCGAGTAATCTCTCTTATAGTTTCATTTCTAATCCTGTCCTGCCATTTAACTCCCAATATCCTTCTGAGGGCTTCGTTCTCAAATCTACTAAATCTATCTATATATATGATATCGACAAAGGCTTCCTTATGAGAATGAATGAAATATCACGTGAAGACAGAGGTGATGAGAACGGAATATGCAATGGAAAATGAAATACCATTGATAAAAGAAAGGATTAGTGAGGTGGAATCATTTAGATATATAGGAACTATGATCTCTAATAAAAAATTTTTAGAATTTGAGTTCAATGAAAGATTGCAAAAAGGAAATCAGATAATGGCTAGGTTAAGTAAAATTTGGAAATCAATTCCCCTGAAATTACATATAAAAATCAGGCTATATATCAGTTTAGTGAGATCAGTGTTACTGTTTGAACATGATTCGTGGTATAACAATGAAACAATATCCAACTGACTGTGTAGATTTGACAACAAAGCCCTCTGGAGAATATTGGGAGTTAATTGGCAGGACAAGATTAGAAATGAAAGTATAAGAGAATGACATGTGTGGAATAGATTGTAGTGAGGGTAGATGGAAATGCTTTGGGCATGCTCATTGAACTCCCCAAGAGAGATTAGTTCACCAAACTTTCAAGCGGGCTCCACAAGGGACAGGAAGAGTCGGAAGACCCAGGCCTACATGGCTAAGGACTATGAAACGTGAAGTAGGAGATGATGAATTGAGAAGTATTGATTTCAAAGCTCAAGATAGAGACGACTGGAGAAATCTAACCGAGGCCCTTTGCGTCAATAGGCCTGGGAGGAGAGGATGATGATGGTAATATATCTATGGATACACTTTTTATGCGGCCTGTAAAGGTGTCGTTTAACCAATCTTGCTTGCACAAAAAATTAACCATGCAACAAGACATTATTCTCGAATTAATGTTCTTTTCTTTTGGTTTATTTCATTTTTTCATTGCACCTGATGCCGTGAGTAGATGCAATAATATAGAAGGAATATGGTATCAAAATCGAAATATTGTACATTTTTTCCAATTGTATGCAGCGAGTATAAATTTGATCCGTTTATAGACAAAGATGTCATCAGCCTAATTACTGTCGTCAGCATTTTGGAGACAAACTGACCATCAGTGAAGAGTGTCCGAAGTGTGAAGGAAATCAGCTAATGTTTCGTCGAAGACGTTATATGTTAACGACTTTCGTCAAAAGTCTGGGGACAAACCGACCATCAGTGAAGTGTCAGGAGTGTAAAGGAAATCAGGTAGAATGCGGTCGAAGATGTCATCACCTTAATGACTTTCGTTAGCATTTTGGTCACAACCCGACCATCAGTGAAGTGTCGGAAGCATGAAGAAAATCAGCTAGTGTATGGTTGAAGATGTCACATCCTATTAACTTTCGTCAGAAATATGGGGACAAACCAACCATCAGTGAAGTTTGTCTGGAGTATGAAGAAAATCAGCTCGTATGTAGTCAAAGCTGTCATCATCTTAATGCCTTTCGTCAGCATTTTGGTTTCAAACGGACCATCAGTGAAGTGTCTGAAGTGTGAAGGAAATTAGGTCGTGTTTGGTCGAAGATGTCATATCCTAATGACTTTCGTCAGCATTTTAGGGACAAACCGGCCATCAGTGAAAAGTGTATGAAACGTGAATTAAATCAGCTAGTGTTTGGTTGAAGATATCATCTCCTTAATGACTTTCGTCAGCATTTTAGTGACAAACCAACCATCAATGAAGTATCTGAAGCGTGAAGGAAATCAGATAGTGTTTGGTCAAAGATGTTATCACCTTAATAACTTTTATCAGAAATTTGGGTACAAACCGATCATCAGTGGAGAGTGTCTGAAGCGTGAAGGAAATCAGCTAGTTTTTGGTCGAAGATGGCATCACCATAATTACTTTGGTCAGCTATTTGGGAACAAACCTACCATCAGTAAAGAGTGTCTGAATCATGAAGGAAATCAGCTAGTGTTTGGTTGAAGATGTCATCACCTTAATAACTTATGAAGAAATTTGGGGACAAACCGACCATCATTGAAGACTGTCTGAAGCGTGAAAGAAATCGCTAGTGTTTGGTCATGATATCATAACTTTAATTAATTACTTTTGTCAGCATTTTGGGTCAAACCAGGCATCAGTGAAGGTTGTCTGCAGCGTGAAGGAAATCAGCTAGTGTTTGGTCAAAGATTTCATCACTTTAATCACTTCTGTCTGCATTTTGGAGAAAAATTGAGCCGCGAGGAAAATCCATGTTCAAGGAAAATGTCATCTTTGGTCATCTCGTGCTACGATTTTGTTATAGCTCAACATCTGCTCCATATTACATCAAAAACTTGTTCCAGAAGCTTCTATGGTGTGATCGAAGTGGACGGTTTTAAGAAAACCAATCAGGATGCAGACTGTAAAAAATACTCTGTACAAGGAAATGAAGATTGACTATCGTAATTAGCTCCGCCCATACGTGGATATATAAGCTTCCAGAAGAGACTGTCCAAAAGAGATAGGAACAATGTCCGGATAAGATAGGAACAAGACAAGAAGGCTAGAAGTCTGACAGTGCCAAGTTCTGGCCTTCCTTTCATACGACAAACACCTACCTCTCAAATCTTGTAATGTCCGACATGAAGAGAAGAATTTAAGCAGCTATCCCTTCCTGCCTGTGAGGATAAGTAGCCAACACTGCTTGCAGGCCTATCGTTTATGTGACACATTCGCCGAATTCTGAAAGAGAACAAATATTGCTCTCCCATCTTGAAACCACCCTTTATGTGACGTCTTCGAGTCCGAAGTCTTCGTGCCTACTTCACCTGAACTTTAACCGCCCTTTTGCAACGTTCTCAAACTTAAAGCTTCCGTACCAGTATCATCACAGCACCAGACTGTTCCTACTTTCTATTAATATTTCTAATTGATTTGACTTATAGAAAGTAAACAAAGCAATTTTCTTTGTAAATAAATTTGTGAATAAACGTGTTATGTTTTTGTTTGTGTGAGTTTTTTATGATCATATTCCATATTTTAATAGATGTCGAATCGTTTTGTTTAAAGGTTTTAGCACGCGAGGAAGCAACCTTCTCTTCTTTTAGGATTAAATAAGATACTTCTTTTTCTCCATAATCTCCAACTATTCTTATCCTCTTCCAGTCAAATATATGGACCTTAGAAAATTAGGTTCACACCTCACAAATTGTTCATATCATATTTTTCTTCAAGCCACCGCGTCTACAGAATTATTCTTTCTTTGAAGCGCAGTTATTTTTTACTTTTTGTATTAAATGCAAATCGGAATATATCCCCACTCAAGTCATTTTAAATTTGTGGTTATACTTGAGATTAATATCCGCAGAATCCTCTCTCCTCTTCCTGGTCTATTTTGGCATAGCATTTAAATACAAAATTTTCACTTCTTGCTTCCTAGAACCTTCCTCAGATTCTTTACGAATATGTAAAACTCAGTTTTCTTTCTCCTTCGTCCTTTTCTTCCATTCCTCTGGGTACAGCTTAAATCGATATGTTTGCTCGAACTGCTTTCCACTCGCTTGTTGTATTACGAGGTATTGTGCAGCTGCCGCTATTGTATCTCTGCGTATTGTATTACAGTTCAGTTCTCTAAGGTTTTGATAAATGATTGTGCCGACACAGCCCGTGTTTGGTTTTAGTTATCGTAAGATACTGCTCAGCTCAAAGTGTCGGGCGCCTCAGAAGTTGGGAATAGTGCTTGTGCAGGAACGAACCAGGTTGTGCTGTGCTGCCATTACGCACAATGATTGATAATATTCAACCGAGTAAATATTGTAGAGATCAGGGGTGAAAATTTTCTTTCATCCAGCAATACCATGATGTGCCTTTGATCTGCAGTATACTTGTTACAATGTTAAAACTTGAGAATTTACGTTGTTATTATAGCTTTTTTTATATATATTATGGTGACCGAGAGAATCTATTCTTAAATCATATTCATTTTCTTAAATAAGCCTAGTATCAGCATAAAATTAGCAACAAATTGGTTTAGTTTCGGATAATTTTTATATGAAACTCTTAATAGTTGAAACCCCTAATTCGGACATGATTTTTCTCACTGTTTTTAATCGATATTTGCAAACCATTACATAAAAGAAATAATTTGAGTAATAATACTTCAAAAGCGAGTAAATTATATAGAAATACCTATTACCTTAATGTATTTGTCATAACAGTAGTTGATAAGGCATCTTACTAAGAAAAAGAGAGAGTGAGGCTTATCAATGAATTTGAAAGGATGAAATTCAAATTGAAATATTCATAATTTTAGTATTTAAGTTTTTTTCATAAATTGAAAACTTCGAAAATGTAACATTACAATAGATTTCAAATATCCCTCCTTATACACATCATGAAATCCACGAAAGGTTTTCTTTAAGAAATATAAACCATAACCATGATACAGACCAGGCCTTAAACTTTTAAATCACTTGAGGTCTATAGTGTTTGTATTGTGCACTAAACTCGGGTTTAACTCCTGCTATTTTAACATATTTTATAGAGAATGGTAATATTCATGATCATGTAAGAGCGAATGGTTATGATATACATTTTCATCCACAATAATATCTTTGCTTTTTCAAAAATCTAAAATAGTGTTATACAATCATACAGAGCTAGAAATTAAGAGATGTTGAAACTTCAGAATATGTACTCAAACTCAACAGCAGCTAAACGTGAAGCCTTAATTGAAAAATAATGTTACTGATGCAATGTCACCAAAATATCAGCCTTTTGTAATAACTCTATATATCACCATAACCAGATCGTTGACTTGTGTGGGTAGAGTCAGTAAGAGTGGTGGGAGGATATAACCGCTGCCTTTCATTTATTCACATAATATTGTCTTCGTGATAAGAAGGGGGAATCAGCTGCTATCATATTTACTCGTGGCATATTTATTATCATATTTACTATGGCATTTCTGAAAATTACCAAAGATTACTCGTGGTATATTTGGTATCATATTTGCTATGGCATTTGTAAAAATTACTAAAACGTATATTTGGATTTTTTTTTAATCCAAATTCTATTTTTCCATTAAATTTGGCATTTGTTTCTGAAACATTTTCTCAGACTTTTAAACCCCGTAACTACTTCCCACGTAATTGTCCATGGTTTGTTTACTCCACTGCCAGCACTTCTTGAAAAAAAAAAAAAAAAAAAAAAAAATTCTTTATAACCTCATTAAACTTCCAACGACCATTCTCATTGTTTACCCTCGCTCACTTTGCCTAGATTCAAGTTACTTTGTGTGGCTGAAGAAACTATTCAGAATATTACACAAAATCTTTTTAATTTCTTTTGCTAATACTCTAGTTGCTCGGCTGTTTTTCAATTTTTCCAGTAACTCTCTCTCTCTCTCTCTCTCTCTCTCTCTCTCTCTCTCTCTCTCTCTCTAGATATTTAAAATCAAGAGACCGCTTCATAAACCTAGTTTGTTATAATAGTATTTGTCTATTACATTAATACTGAATCAATATATTGGTTTTAAATGGTGCTACTTAGTTCTAGGTTTAATAGGGTGTTATATATAGGGAAACCTCATTCTATACATTTTATTCAGGAACTACTATAACTGCATTTTCGAGCATTTGCCTTTAATTTCTTTAACCACTTCCAGACCCCTGCAACGCCTCTCTTAATATCATTGTTATTACAAAAAGGAGAGGAAGATCGAAGGTAAACAGCCCTTAATAATCGATTTTCTTTTTGCTAATCCTGTTCAACTTCATGTCCGCTCATTTCCTTGGTCCACAGAGAGCTGTCAAGAGCTTGGAGAACTCCCACTTTATTCTTTCTCGCGGTCATTCAGCGCACCTCTAAACTCGTCAACCTCATCACCCGTTATTCAAATTCATTACTGAGATACTGATCTTGAATCCGTCAACTTAATTGCATGCATCACATGTTCTTTTTCAACCCTTTAACTTAGTATTAATTTGTCTTTCCGTGAGCCTAACGGTTACTATCATGTTATGCGAGGAACCCTTTTCATATTAAGATCGGGTTCAAATTTTCTTTTCATTTTTCTTGAGCGACCCTTTTTCGGAGGTTGCTTTAATTTGGGGGTATTGAATTTATATTTTTTTTTACTGCAGATATCTACTGTTTGGAGCTTGATAGCTTTGTCCAGGCTAGGGCTAAAGGAAAACAGAAATAAAAGTGTCCAATGTAAAACAATGAAGCTCATTTGAAAGAGATTTAGATTTTGTTTTACAAAGGGAATAGGGGAAAGTGGGTCAGACCTTTTTTAACATTCGATGTGCAGTTTTATTGTTGTTTTTATTCTTTGTTTCCTGCTAATAGTTAATATATATTTCTTCATATGTGCCATATATAGACTGCTTTAATGAATGCAGCAACTACCATTCAACAAACTAATTGAAATTTTAACATCACAACTGCTTTCTTTCATAACCTGTGTTGCCTAACCTGCTTATGTGTATGGCCAGGTAAGCAATGTATTTTCCCTTCCCTCTCTTTCTACCTGCCATATCGGCATCAGATCATGAAGGTTAAGTCAAAACTAAAAAAGCAAATGTGAAGAAATATGTTTACCCGTTGATGGTTTGGAATTTGAGTCTGATCCCCTCCTCGCTTATTACAGCAACATGATTAGGTTTCCAAAGCCAATTTGTTAGCCTTGTAGATAGTAGGTTGGCCAGGGCATCAGCCAACCGTTAAGATACTATCGCTAGAGAGTCATTGGGTCCATTGACTGGCCAGACAGTACTACATTGGATCCTTCTCTCTGGTTACGGATAATTTTCTCTTTGCCTACACATACACCGAATAGTCTAGACTATTCTTTACGTATTCTCCTCTGTCCCCATACACCCGACAGCACTGAGATTACCAAACAGATCTTCTTCTCTCTGGGGGTTAACTACTGCATTGTAACTAGTCGGTGGCTACTTTCCTCTTGGTTAGGGTTGAAGAGCCTCTTGTTTTTTGAAGTTTTAATAATTGATATATGAAATTATTATTTTAATGTTGTTACTCCTCTTGAAATATTTTATTTTGATTGTTAATTACTTCTCTTGCAGTTTATGTATTTCCTTATTTCTTTTCTCGGTGGGCTATTTTCCCTGTTGGAGCCCTTGTGCTTATAGCATCTTGTTTTTCTAACTGGGGATGTAGCTTAGCAAGTAATAATAATAATAATAATAATAATAATAATAATAGTAACGAAAATTGGCAGTCGAAATTTAAAGTAGTTAAGGACTCTTTTAGTGTTAAATTTAGAGTACTGTACAATTTAGATTGCTGTACCACATTTATTTTATTCTTTACGGATAGGGTACTTTTGAATGGCTTAATATACAGTCTTCAAGATTGTAGAGATCTTTTAAATTTTATAATTTGTTTGATAATAATCCCTACCATCCTGTCTCAGTGGAACCCAAAATAACTACTACAACTTTATGAATGATTGTCGAAACTAGTAGGCCTACCTCAAAAGTCTTTGTTGTAAACCTTTTTTGTTGTTATGGCCCTTACCCGTCAACCTTTATAAAAACACTTTCTTGAAATCTTAGTTTTTTACTTTAACTGTTAACCTAAGAATATAGAAGGAATTTACCGATACATAACGCATACACCGAATAAGCAAAAACACATATCGTCTTACATAGCTTTTTAGATTTTATTGCTATTATATATTCTATGTGGCGTTCTTCTTAACGTGTATAAAGTATTTTTAGAAAGAGAGTGTGAAAAGGAGGGGATTTTGATATTTAGAACTACCCAGGCTCTTTTTTTTTTAATCGCTGTATTATGTGGTGTATTAAATTTTTGCAGATGATCATTCAACAAAACACACTGCTAATATCAGTGGTTTCCAGGTTACCTGGTGAAATTTTTCATTTTTGAAGTTGATTTGGCGTGTCATAAGTACCTCTTCTTGGGAGCCACGAGGTGACTATTTCTAATTGTCCATATGGAATTTGTGTTAGGAGTCCTTCGTCAGGCAATCTCATCACGTCGATACTTATATTTATATTAGTGTAGGCGACCTGTCAACAGAGACTGCTAAATATTTAGATAGATATGCACATGCACACACACACACCCCTCTCTCCAGTGTATGACTACTCCTCTCCTCCCTAATCGAGGGACGGGTAGAGCTGAGGACAATAACGGAATTCAGTATACAGGGGAAGTATATACGATAACATTTTGATGGCACGAATACGAGAAATGATATAAGGATTAATAGGAAAAGAGCACTTGGGATTTTAAGCAAGTGCTTGAAGTGTTATAGTAAAAAATATTTTAAATGGGTGTGGTGTGCATGGGTCATCCTACACAATTGGGAGGTATTCATAAAAATTAAGGATATCCTTGTAAGCATAAGGTAATTCTCTGAAGCAAAAGGTAGAAGTATAAGCAAATCTTTCTTTCCATATTCTTAATGATTACCTTTTACTTGCGAGGATATCCTCCAAGCAGAAGTAAAAGGTTGACTTGTGTTTCGGGAGCGCTTAGTTACATGTTGGAACTTGTAAGATTTCATTTGTGCTGTCAAGATAAGAAAGAGTTTAGTATTTATAATATGTATTTAATGCCCTGTTTTTACTTGTATTTAATTAAGTTTACGCTTCAGAAAGAACACAGACGCCGCCGCGCCTTCCCCAAAACTTCGCTGGCGACATCTATCCCCCACCCCTTGCATTAGAAGTTCTTTGACCTCTTTTTAGCTCCCCCACCCCTTGCATTAGAAGTTCTTTGACCTCTTTTTAGCTCCCACAACCCTTGCATTAGAAGTTCTTTGACCTCTTTTTAGCTCCCACACCCCTTGCATTAGAAGTTCGTTGACCTCTTTTTAGCTCCCCCACCCCTTGCATTAGAAGTTTTTTTACCTCTTTTTAGCTCCCCCACCCCTTGCATTAGAAGTTCTTTGACATCTTTTTAGCTCCCCCACCCCTTGCATTAGAAGTTCTTTGACCTCTTTTTAGCTCCCCCACCCCTTGCATTAGAAGTTCTTTGACCTCTTTTTAGCTCCCCCACCCCTTGCATTAGAAGTTCTTTGACCTCTTTTCAGCTCCCCACCCATTGCATTAGAAGTTCTTTGGCCTCTTTTTAGCTCCCACACCCCTTGCATTAGAAGTTCTTTGACCTCTTTTTAGCTCCCACACCTCTAGCATTAGAAGTTCTTTGACCTCTTTTTAGCTCCCCCATCCCTTGCATTAGAAGTTCTTTGACCTCTTTTTAGCTCCCCCACCCCTTGCGTTAGAAGTTATTTGACCTCTTTTTAGCTCCCTCACCCCTTGCATTAGAAGTTCTTTGACCTGTTTTTAGCTCCCCCACTCCTTGCATTAGAAGTTCTTTTACCTCACCTTTTAGCTCCCACACCCCTTGCATTAGAAGTTCTTTGACCTCTTTTTAGCTCCCCCACCCCTTGCATTAGAAGTTCTTTGACCTCTTTTTAGCTCCCCCACCCCTTGCATTAGAAGTTCTTTGACCTCTTTTTAGCTCCCACACCCCTTGCATTAGAAGTTCTTTGACCTCTTTTTAGCTCCCACACTCCTTGCATCAGAAGTTCTTTGACCTCTTTTTAGCTCCCACACCCCTTGCATTAGAAGTTCTTTGACCTCTTTCTAGCTCCCACACCCCTTGCATTAGAAGATCTTTGACCTCTTTTTAGTTCCCACACCCCTTTCATTAGAAGTTCTTTGACCTCTTTTTTGCTCCCATACCTCTAGCATTAGAGGTTCTTTGACCTCTTTTTAGCTCCCATACCTCTAGCATTAGAAGTTCTTTGACCTCTTTTTTAGCTCCCACACCTCTAGCATTAGAAGTTTTTTGACCTCTTTTTAGCTCCCACTCCTCTAGCATTAGAAGTTCTTTGACCTCTTTATAGCTCCCACACATTTAGCATTAGAAGTTCTTTGACTTCTTTTTAGCTCCCCCACCCCTTGCATTAGAAGTTCTTTGACCTCTTTTTAGCTCCCACACCGCTAGAATTAGAAGTTCTTTGACCTCTTTTTAGCTCCCACACCTTTAGCATTAGAAGTTCTTTGACCTCTTTTTAGCTCCCCCACCCCTTGCATTAGAAGTTCTTTGACCTCTTTTCAGCTCCCCACCCATTGCATTAGAAGTTCTTTGGCCTCTTTTTAGCTCCCACACCCCTTGCATTAGAAGTTCTTTGACCTCTTTTTAGCTCCCACACCTCTAGCATTAGAAGTTCTTTGACCTCTTTTTAGCTCCCCCATCCCTTGCATTAGAAGTTCTTTGACCTCTTTTTAGCTCCCCCACCCCTTGCGTTAGAAGTTATTTGACCTCTTTTTAGCTCCCTCACCCCTTGCATTAGAAGTTCTTTGACCTGTTTTTAGCTCCCCCACCCCTTGCATTAGAAGTTCTTTTACCTCACCTTTTAGCTCCCACACCCCTTGCATTAGAAGTTCTTTGACCTCTTTTTAGCTCCCCCACCCCTTGCATTAGAAGTTCTTTGACCTCTTTTTAGCTCCCCCACCCCTTGCATTAGAAGTTCTTTGACCTCTTTTTAGCTCCCCCACCCCTTGCATTAGAAGTTCTTTGACCTCTTTTTAGCTCCCACACCCCTTGCATTAGAAGTTCTTTGACCTCTTTTTAGCTCCCACACCCCTTGCATCAGAAGTTCTTTGACCTCTTTTTAGCTCCCACACCCCTTGCATTAGAAGTTCTTTGACCTCTTTCTAGCTCCCACACCCCTTGCATTAGAAGATCTTTGACCTCTTTTTAGTTCCCACACCCCTTTCATTAGAAGTTCTTTGACCTCTTTTTTGCTCCCATACCTCTAGCATTAGAGGTTCTTTGACCTCTTTTTAGCTCCCATACCTCTAGCATTAGAAGTTCTTTGACCTCTTTTTTAGCTCCCACACCTCTAGCATTAGAAGTTTTTTGACCTCTTTTTAGCTCCCACTCCTCTAGCATTAGAAGTTCTTTGACCTCTTTATAGCTCCCACACATTTAGCATTAGAAGTTCTTTGACTTCTTTTTAGCTCCCCCACCCCTTGCATTAGAAGTTCTTTGACCTCTTTTTAGCTCCCACACCGCTAGAATTAGAAGTTCTTTGACCTCTTTTTAGCTCCCACACCTTTAGCATTAGAAGTTCTTTGACCTCTTTTTAGCTCCCACACCCCTTGCATTAGAAGTTCTTCGACTTCTTTTTTGCTCCCACACCTCTAGCATTAGAAGTTGTTTGACCTCTTTTTAGCTCCCACACTTCTAGCATTAGAAGTTGTTTGACCTCTTTTTAGCTCCCACACCTCTAGCATTAGAAGTTCTTTAACTTCTTTTTAGCTCTCACATCTCTAGCATTAGAAGTTGTTTGACCTCTTTTCAGCTCCTTTACCTCAAGCATTAGAAGTTCTTTGACCTCACTTTATAGCTCCCACACCTCTAACATTAGAAGTTCTTTGACCTCTCTCTTCAGCTCCCACACTTCTAGCATT
>NC_090725.1:93000544-93008044 GCF_036898095.1 Palaemon carinicauda | reverse complement strand
TCTACACTTACCAAGAGGAAATTGGCCAGAACAATTACAGTGCAGTAACACCTTGGGTGAAGAAGAATTGTTTGGGTATCTTAGTGTTGTCAGGTGTATGAGGACAGAGGAGAATATGTAAAGAGTAGGCCGCACTATTCGGTGTATGTGTAGGCAGAGGGAAAATGAACCGTAACCAGAGAGAAGGATCCAATGAAGTACTGGGCAGATATGAAACCAACTAGAGTCAGTAATATCCTACCTTTGAGTAACTCACTCTCTCTCTCTCTCTCTCTCTCTCTCTCTCTCTCTCTCTCTCTCTCTCTCTGAATTGCGCACAAACACTCAGACCCACACTTGAGCACACGCCAAAGATGTAATCATTCGGGTCCCCTAAATTTGATATTCCATATGTCTTTCTCAGAGACCTAGTTAAATTCAATTGTCTATGACGTTTATTGCAGGAACGGTCGTACGATATTTTTACCAACCTTGCCAGGAGTTACGTTTCCAAAGTTCGATAAATTTTTACATTTTCCGAATTCTGGCGAAAGAGTTTACCAGGTTGCCAAAACGGATGACGCTTTATTGTTATTGAAAGATCATTAACATTTAGAGATTGAGTCATGATATAATCTTCTTTAAAATGTCGAAGTTTATGTACCTGCAAGCTGCCAAGGGGAAATTTGGCCATTGTGAAGTGGCCGTGATGTCTTGAAGTTCAGTTGTGTTTAGCTTGATATCAAAGATTCTCTAAATACCATGGAGGTATTATGAACATGTTTAATTCTTGTCAAGCTTTGTAATTAAGAGTTCCGTTCAGTTATACGGTTATTCAACTTTTTAGTTGGGTATTCACTTTATTATTTTTGCAGATAACTTTTTAATGAGAAAAAAAGAATGGATGACAATATTAATAGAAAATCCTTTCAACTTTAAATAGGTACAATATTAACGAAAGTTTTATCTGGTATAAAAGGAAAAAGGAAATTAGATCGAGCGTACCCTAAAAGGAGTTAGGTGATGAGGGAGTGAGGGAGGGAACGCAGGAAGAATTCCTTTGCAAATACGCTGCTTGTTCGCCAAGTCTTGGCCCACAAGGGTCACGTTAGCATCTAGATATTTCAAGGTGCAGACAGCGAGTAATCTTTCTTCGCTCGACTCGCTGTGGGTCGGGGGAGGGAGAACCCCCGGGGGAGGAGGAAGATGGCTTGGGGGAGATGCTGGCTCACGGAATGGGACGGGGAGTGATGGAATAGAAGAATAAAATGAGCTGGAAGGAAAAATGAACTTGGCAGAGGACGGGAAAAGAGAGGATTGGGTGGGGAAAGGAAATGAAAGATGGAAATGAGTGGTATTGGAGAATTGGGTAGAAAAGTATTAAGTGGGAGAACGAGAGAAATAATAAACCCGAGTGTTTATTTTCAATAACTTTGTTTAGTTCAGTGAAATGTGTAGATTATAAATATAGAATTTGCTTGTAATTATATGAAACACTGGGAAAGAAAAAGCTCTTAGAGAAAAACGAAATAAAGAATACCAAAAATACATAACACAAGAGAGAGAGAGAGAGAGAGAGAGAGAGAGAGAGAGAGAGAGATGTGTTGAAAATAGATAATTTCACTTTAAATCCTTTTTCCCCTTTAATTATATAGTAATCCCTACCATATGCTTCTATACATGAAGGACTTTTACATTTATAATAGTAAATCCTGATTTTAAGGTTAAGAATTAGATTAAGCGGCATTTTAGTGTAATGTACAGCAAAAGAAGAGATTGAATAAATGGAATAGAGAAATAAAAGAAAACGGTAAAAAGCCAATTAGTATAATTTTAAATTGGCAACCTTATATGCATAGTATCCGTAACTTCCATATTCGGATAATTATTGAAACCCGTATTTTTTTTTAGATGATGTATACATTTCAAGAAGGTTTATCAATACCAAAAATTAAGTTTAAATATATATATATATATATATATATATGTATTTAAATGTATATATATATACATATATATATATATATATGTATTTAAATGTATATATATATATATATATATATTTAAATATATATATATATATATATATATGTATATATATATACATATTCAAATATATATATATATATATATATATATATTATAATATATATATATGTATATATATATGTATATATATATGTGTGTGTGTATATATATATATATATACAGTATATATGTATATATATAAATATATATATATATATATGTGTGTGTGTGTATATATATATAGATTGCAAAACATAAGAAACTATAAAAAAAAAAACTTGCTTATTGTGAACGTCAAAGACCTCTTTATGTAAACGTAAATGTTAAGAACAAAATTTAGACAATTTTTCCAATAAAATTTTTCAAATTTGTGAAAACTTGATTTTATAATTTTCTCAAATAGAAAAGCAATGTTGGTTACCATTTTTTAGTTGTTGGTAGTACAGATCGAGTTAGTCAAATCTAATCTTTTAGATGGGTTAATAACACACATGTACTTTGCTGGACACAATTAATCCTTTATTTAAACTTATTTGAATTTACTTATATTGTTAGGTAAAATTAAATATCTCGATAGACATGTGATTGGTAATTTTTGTATATAAGAAAATTATAGTTTCAAAGTTTTTTATAGTTAAATAATTGTACAAAACATAAATCCAATTGAAAAGTAACTAAATTATAATAGATTATGACACAAGTTCCTTAAGCTACGAAACATGGATACAATGAAATAGTAGAGCTGTATAAACAGGTAAACAATGAATAACCAATGTCTTTAAGTCGTAGTCAGGAAAAGAGTTCAGATTAAACAAAAGAAAACTGGTCATTAAAGAAAGGGAACTGGATTTAAATAAATGTAATTGAATTACGAGGAATATCTTCAAGTAAGGAAGACATAGGACATTATATTCAATGGAATAAGAACGAGAAACGAGTAGGGATTTTAAATGAAAGTAAAAGACAGTGGAAATTAAAAGAAAATACAGAGAGAAAAAAAAGGAGATAAAAAATGCGACTTGAAAAGAGAAGAGTCCGTGTTCGAACGTCGTCCCTCATGGGATGAGCCCTTGATGCATGTTGGTTGAAACTGCCTAATGTGGGATTAAGCTATCGTCCGGCTAAATTATGGCTGATATCTTGATTTAGAAACGGTAAACCGGGTAAAATATATTTGCTAAAAGGGTGTCATTAACCTAATAGGTTGGTTCTGTATGACGCAAGATTAGGGTAATTATGCAAAACAAGTTGAAGGATATTTTGGGTAAGATGGAGAGTCCCTCCTCGCCACCATTCCCCCCCCCCCCCCCCCCCCCCCGCTTTGTGGAGGTGGTTTGTGGTGGAGAAAGGGTGGCTGGTGGTAGGAGTGAGAAGGGTCTGTTAAAGTTGGGGGTAGGGGTGGTACTGTTGAAATATTTGCTTCCATGATGAAAACTGTAATTTTAATTCCCTTCTCTAACCCGGCTAGAAAAAACATAGTGCAAGGTCACATGTCAATAACGAAGGTGAATGGCCTTGATTCGGGATTAGCTTCATGTAAACGAAATGTTTATTGTAACATGATTTGAAAAATAAATGATCTGTTTTTTAGGTAAAGGAATATTTTCAGTCCCTTGCGTTTTATGGTTTAATTTTTTTTTATGAATTTTTTGGATTGCTCAACCTCAATTATTTCATGGTTTTTTGTTAGCATTTTGCCCACCGATTTATTTCATTACCTTCTCTCTCTCTCTCTCTCTCTCTCTCTCTCTCTCTCTCTCTCTCTCTCTCTCTCTCTCTCTCTCTTCGGTCAACGGCTTCAAGAATGAGTGGCAGTCAACACTTTTCTTAATGGCTCTTACGGTTTACAAATGGAGGCTGAGTTACGTGTCAGAATTATTTTCATTATATTCGAGACGAAAAACAATATTCTAGTTGGTAGCACAAGATGGTGTTTTGCTTACAAACTGGCCTTGTTTTTATTTATGTTGGTTTTGTTTAGAAATGCTGAAAAATAAAGTGTGGGAGTATTATTAAACAAATATATTATTATTATTATTATTATTATTATTATTATTATTATTATTATTATTATTATTATTATCTTAAAGTTTATGTGTATAAATGAAAGATCATTTTTTTTTAAATCCTAGTAATTATGAAAAAAAAATCATTACATGATTTAGGAGACAAAATCATGTAGTGCTATGTAAAATTAAAAGTGATGCTAGAATGTCAAATATATGAGTGTCTCTCTCTCTCTCTCTCTCTCTCTCTCTCTCTCTCTCTCTCTCTCTCTCTCTCTCTCTCTCTCTCTCTCTCTCTCTCTCTCATTTTTTCATATTTTCTAATATCTTTAAATATGTAATTCATACAAATGAGATTATTTTCACAGTGCATTTGTGGCTTTGTTTAGTAGCTTAACAACTGAAGGATTTACATTTAATGATTCGTAAATTCTTTTATTTTTTCATCATTATGATGTATCGCTTTTTGCAGATTTGCATGAACAGTTTTTTCTTTGATATAAGTTTTACTTTTTTTATGTGACTTCCATTGTTAACTGAGCTTTTAGTAGTCGATATATTTTAAATATTTTGAATACATCATTTGATTCGGCCAATATAATCTCCCAATCTTTTAGTCAGTTTGCTTCCCAGTTGCGAATGGTCACTATAGAAATCCTAAGTATTTTTAATGAAATTCTAGTTATTATTTGAGTTGTTAATTTGTTGACCACATTTTTTCTCTTTGCTATGAAGAGCGTTTCAATTTTCCTGTGTTTAGCAAACATATAACAATAAATAAATATGTCACAAGAATACTTGCAAAAGTTCTTTAGAAAAAAAGAATGCAGGGGAAAGTTTTTTTTTTATTTTTTTACCAAAGGTCATTCCTTTGGTTCAACAATTCGAGAGAAAAGGAACTAGGAATGTATTTTAGGTCAAGCTGAAAGAATTGGAATTCAGTTTTTTTTTTTTTTTTATGATTTCTGTGTTTCCAAGTCTGACAGTTTTATGTTGTTGTTTTTAGTATGTCAAATACAGCATTTCTGTTACTTATGGTCGTTGACATTCATAACTTACGATATTCTATTGTTTCTTTCACCAGACTGCTAAAGACATATTGCAAGTGGTAGCAATATATTCTACAGAATCAGGTCATAAAACTTAAACTGGAGTGTCCTCTAATAATAATAATAATAATAATAATAATAATAATAATAATAATAATGTTATGTAACTTGCTCCATTTCAGTCTGGAATTATTCATTTAAAAGAAATTCTCCTCGGGACTCCCTTTCTCCTGTATGTTGTTTTGGAGGCGAAGGAACGCAGTAGCACCTGCCTCAGCACCCTGTGTTGACGGGATCCTTCAGGCGTGTCCCAATTTGTCCAATGCAATTGTGCATCGTCAGTGAAGTGGTCAGAGACGGCCAAGGGCTTCTGCGTCCCTGCCGGCGCCCAAGCACTTCATTATTTGATCAATGTGGCGGTTGCCTGGCTTCACGTATGAATGGGATGAGCAGCGACCAGAAGCGGGACATCCTGATTGCTATTTTTAAGGATCTAAACAATATAGTCAATGGTTAGGAAGCTACAGTGATGAGGAATATTTAATTAGTAATATGAAGTTTAATTTGCGAGGGATCTGATGACATTGAGTGCCTGTTTATGTAACTTTTCGAATGTTGTTTCCAAGCAAATGAAGATCAAAAGGTTGTGCGAACGGTCGACTCTTAATCTCTTTGGCCTTAAGAAGAATATCATGGAAGATGTTTGGGGACCTTGAGACCTCTGTTTGGGAAAGTCACGCGTCGCTGACCAACACCTGGATGGGACGGGTACGAAGACAGACTATCAGAGTTGCAGTCCATCTCTCTCTCTCTCTCTCTCTCTCTCTCTCTCTCTCTCTCTCTCTCTCTCTCTCTCTCTCTCTTTATATATATATATATATATATATATATATATATATATATATATATATATATATATATATATATATGATATATATATATATATATGTATATATATATATATATATATATATATATATATATATGCATTGATGAGACAGTGAGAATTAAATTAGGCGATTCATATACTGTTGATTGGATTTTGAAGCAAAAAAAAAAAAAACATTTAGAGACTATCTTAAGGCTACTTAATTAATGACCCTGGGTGTCTTTCGAAATACGATAAAATTGTCAAATGTTACTAGAAATAGCCTTGATTTGACAATCCATTGATTTGATAACAATAATTAGAATTATAAACCTAGAATTATAGCACACAGGAGTACTAGCAAGGGTTAGACAGATTTACGATACACAGACAAATACCAAAGTGTATGCAGTATATATGTATATATATACATATATATATATATATATATATATATATATATATATATATATATATATATACATAATATATATATATATATATATATATATACATATATATATATATATATATATATATATATATATATATATATATATATATATATACACATATATATATATATATAATATATATACACATAATATATATACACATAATATATATATATAATACATATATATAAATATATATATATATATATATATATATATATATATTTACATATATATATATATGTGTATATATGTATGTATGTATGTGTGTATATAACGTATTGCCATGATCAGCAAAGCTCTATTAGTGAGGGCCACCCATGTTAGGTTGGTTTGCTCTTAACGATTAGCCTAAATTCCCCACCATCACCATTCCTCATTGGCCAGCGTGGTGATGAATACCGGCAGACCACTAGACATGATTAATGACATGTCTTAGACCTTTGTCCTACAGTGGACTAGAAACAGCTGCATTTGTTTTCGTTGTATATATATATATATATATATATATATATATATATATATATATATATGAATATATATATTAGTGTGTATATATATATATATATATATATATATATATATATATATATATATATAAATATAAATATATATATATATATATATATATATATATATATGTATGTATATATACACACAAATACATACATACATACATACATACATACATACACGTTTTCAGTGTTTGAGCCTTCGAATCGGTAGCATTTTGCTTTATAAACTAAGGTTATAGCTTAGTTAAAAATAAGAGTAATAACAATAATAACAATGATAATGATAATAGTTATTAATATTATTATTATTATTATTATTATTATTATTATATAAAAATATATTACACACAAACAACACACACATATACAGTATATATACATATATATATATATATATATATATATATATATTATGTGTGTGTGTATGTTATACATATATATTGTATATATGCATATATATGTATATATACATACATGCATGCATGTTATATATATGCATATTATTTATATTCATATTATATATATATATATATATATATATATATATATATATATATATATATATTGATTTCATATAATTTTGAGAGCTATGAAAAACGA
>NC_090725.1:92978044-92990544 GCF_036898095.1 Palaemon carinicauda | reverse complement strand
ATAACAAGATTTTGTGTTTAGCTGAATGAATGCTGCGACAATAGAACACAAAGCGGCTTAGTTCTTTTTTAGCTCTCCTTTTTTATTTTTTTCCGTACCAAAAGAATCGCTCTTCTTGCAAAGTCACTTGCATTAATATTTACCTGAGCACACACACACGAGGTGTCGGTTACCCTTTTGTTGATAATTATTGCAACGATTGCAGGGTAATCGGAGGCTTCATCAAAGGCACGTTTTGTCTATTGCAAACTGCAGTCCGTGTCGGAATAAAGGCGAATTATTCTCTGCTATACAACATTTGTTACTTCATTTTTTTAAGTATGTATTCACTGTATCGTTAAAAGTGCTAACCAGTCAACTTAAGTAGTTTAATGCGATTTGCCAATTTCCTATTTTCGCAACAGCCAAAGAAATCGATTTTCTTATCAAGGGGGACGTTTCTTTGAGATATGATTTGATAGAAAGATTGATTAATAGTAAGATTAACCCAGAAATTGAGTCTTCGTCATATTCCTTCCGAGCTTGATTCTGCGTTCTTTTATCGTGGTCATTTTATAAGAAACATCTTATGAGTATTTAGTTCACAGTAATGTTACTTATTAACTGGAGATTGTTTAGGAATTTAAGGGTCAAATTAACCTATCCTAGTGCATAAAAGAAAGATAGATAAAAAAAAAAGAATTATTAGAAATCAACATCTTTATCCAAAAACAACAAAGATGTGTTATCTTGATCGAGATGAATTAGCCGATCAGCTCGGAATTTCCTCATACGTTTGATTGCGTCTTATTCGTTCTGTAATACATACATAAATATACCAAGGCACTTCCCCCAATTTTGGGGGGTAGCCGACATCAACAAATGAAACAAAAACAAAAAGGGAGCCTCTACTCTCTACGTTCCTCCCAGCCTGACAAGGGACTCAACCGAGTTCAGCTGGTGCTGCTAGGGTGCCACAGCCCACCCTCCCCTGTTATCCACCACAGATGAAGCTTCATAATGCTGAATCCCCTACTGCTGCTACCTCCGCTGTCATCTAAGGCGTCGGAGGCAGCAGCAGGGCCTACCGGAACTGCGTCACAATCGCTCGCCATTCATTCCTATTTCTAGCATGCTCTCTTGCACGTTCTGTAATATAAATAATTATTCCTCATTTTTATTACATTTATCTCATTTACGTTATATATTAAATCCATGCTCTTCCAATCCGTTTTACATGTACTAACCTATAGAGTTGTGGTGGCCTATTAGAAAAGTTCTTTCCTGGTGATTTGCTGGACTATGGTTCGAGTCCTGTTCAAGCTCGATAGTTGCGGGAATTGTTTACAACCTCATCATCCTTGTGAACTAAAGATGCGGGCCGTACGGGAGAGCCTATAGATCTACCTGCTGAGTTATCAGCAGCAATTGCCTGGCCCTCCCTGGTCCTAGCTTGGCTGAAGTGAAGAGAGGATTTGGCCGCTGATCACATATTATTATTATTATTATTATTATTATTATTATTATTATTATTATTATTATTAGCTAAGCTACAACCCTAGTTGGAAAATGCTATATGGTCAGTCTTTTTAGCATTGTCCTGCTAGCTAGGGCATTGTCACTGTCCCTTGCCTCTGCCATTCATGAGTGCCCTTTAAACCTTAAACTAAGCCTTTCCCTTCCATTCTTTCCCATCCAACAATCTTCACTTATTCATTTCCCTCCTCATTGATCCACTGTCTTGAATCCTTTAGAAGGATTGTATTCTCTTGGTCTGCCCTATTTCCCTTGGCTTATTTTCCTAGCCTCTGTCCGTTATTTTTTAATTCGTTCGTGTTGTTTTATCTCTAAGTCTTTTTATAATTTACATATTAATTATCTGTGTTAATGTTGTTGCTGTTTTTAAAATATTTTATTTTAATTGTTCATTACTTCTCATATCGTTTATTTATTTCCATATTTCTTTTCCTCACTGGGCTATATTTCCGTGCTGAAGCTTTTGGGTTTAAAATTATGGCCAGAGCTTTAAGCAAACAACATCTACAACGTTTGAAACGCTTCCAGAAGACTAAAACTACTGCCAGATCTTTGCTCATACATCATCTATAACGTTTAAAACGTTCCCAAACATAAAGGCACTTTGCTTTTCCAACTAGGGTTATAGCTTTGCTATTAATAATAATAATAATAATAATAATAATAATAATAATAATAATAATAATAATAATAATAATAGTAATAATAATGATATATCTCCCCCGTCTTTATTATTTCTTGATAAATTCTTTTACATCGATATTCCTTCAGACTTGTCGTTATCGTCATCCATCGTCCTCTTTTTTTACAATTCGCGATATTTTCTTTTTAACCGTGATTTGTATTTTATTAATATCCCTTTCATCTAATTGATAATTATTCACTATTATCTATTCATCATATCTCGTCCTTTTCTTACATCGACCAATTTCGTCGAGAACTATTGTGATGGGAGAATCTTTACATATATTCATATCCTAATTTTAGGAATGAGGATTAAGTCTGGGATTAGGCCTATGACCCCTTTGAGATATTTGTTTTTCAGGGAATTGGAATTTCTTTAGATGGTTCGTTTGTAGAGAGAGAGAGAGAGAGAGAGAGAGAGAGAGAGAGAGAGAGAGAGAGAGAGAGAGAGAGAGAGAGATTCTTGTATTTTAAAGAGCATTCATGATTTATTGGGCTTTCAAATTCTTTCCCTCCATTCTTACTTCCCTCCCATTCATCTGGGAATCGGCGCATTTAGGGAATGAATTGGAGACACCAATTCCATTTTGCTCATCGGTATCATCCTATCTGAACAATAACAAACGCCCCGAAGCGCTGATATCGGAGTCATGCAGTACCGCCTAGACAAACACACTCAAGGCAAGGCGATCAAACAAACAAACAAACAAATACACGCACACACGGATCGTCTAAACACAAAGCCTGGCAACAATGGCGCGGAAGTGTCAATATGAGCACGGGTTTAGCCTTGGCTCATCTTCTTGATTGGTGCGTCTTCCTCCATCTCGCTGTCTGTCTGCCCGCATCACCCCTAAGCATTGGCACTTTTTGACGTCACACCCTTTGGTGACGTCATCGATGCGTTCTGTCCGTACCACCATATGAGTTTCCCCGAGTCAGTTTACGAGATGAATCAGATACGAGAGATAAACTTGATATTAATTTTAGTAATAATATTCAATTGCCTCAGGCAATAGATCTTGTTTAACATAGGGTACTATAACCTTGGCCTCCCATTGTTGTAACTTTATGGCGTCTTTTCCATCATGCAGTAAATGATGTAACCCGATAAGCAACCGTTGTCAAGGTCGCCATGGTGTATGACCGTGCAACGGCAACAACAGGCAACAGCATCCTATTCATTTATTACCCTACCCGCACCGTCTTTTAAATGCACGATATATTTTTCTCTTTTGTTCGTACTAGTAGATTGGCATGTGGGTATTGTATGACTGCTCTTTCACGCACTTGTCTTTCCTTAACAGGGTGTTGTTTGTCTGATTGAGAATTTATTGGTTGTTCCTTATATTCATTTATGAACGCTTTCATATTGTTTATTTTTTTATGGTTGCAAAAGCAAATATAGATAGCTGCTGTGTGAAGTTTAGAAGGTCTCAGGGACTTTACATTAACAATGTTTTTGTTATAGTGAGCGGTTCATGATGAATAGAATTTCATGTTCCAAAATTTTCAAGCTGATAAGTATTGCAAGGCTTGAACTGTTGTATTTCAATATATATATATATATATATATATATATATATATATATATATATATATATATATATATTTAATTATGACCCAAAATTCTTCCACATATTTATATTACATTGTTTCAATTAATGAAAATACAAAACAATATTCGTGGATTAAAACTATTTTAAACTACACAAGTCATATAAAATAAAGTGATAGTTCGAGCGTTTGCTGGATGATCCTCTTCAACCAAGTGAATAAATGATCGACAGCTGACACTCCATTTTACCTAGCGTGTATTGTTTGAAATGGCGTTTTCCTTCATAAACATTATTGTGGATGTTTATTAGTTATATCTGGTCACAAGAAATATTGAAGTAATATTTTTTTTTTAACCTGAAAGCATCAGGTCCCGATTATAATTCAGATGATAGGATATAATGGAGGCTGTAGATATTTTATCAATGGACAGCTTTAATACAACTTAGACAAAAAACAAGAAGCTTTTTGTCACTTCTCTGTATTAGAAATAATAGAAATAAAGGGTGAAAATAACTGGAGTAAAAGGGAAAGATCGCTTCAGAACCATTAGATAGATGTGCATCAACGAAAAATACCTTATTTCAAGTTAGCGAACGTTGTTAAATAGCGACCGGCAACATCCTGCAAAAGTGTTTCTACTTTTAACTTCTCTATCTCTTTTTGAATAGGGAAAACACTTTCTTATTTGATTACTGCAAGCATGGTGTAACAAAAAGGAAAATAATATTAATGGGAGTCTTTTTAGTTTAGAAGCACGCTTGTATTTTCACTTTATTATTATTATTATTATTATTATTATTATTATTATTATTATTATTATTGTGTACCAGATCAAAATAAAATATTCAAATTCTATTTCTTAAGGAGTTACCATTTATTCGTCCTTCTTGTGATTATTTTTTATATCAATTATATGACATTACTAAGGCATCATAGATATTAACATAGACTTTTACTAAATTCAAACACAGACTAAATATTACATTCCTGTTATCAATTTCCATATAATGATTGCTGTAAATTTCGATGCTATGTATTAGATTTTTGATTTTGCTATATGATCACTGTAGGCTAAAGTCGTCCTGTCTGGTCTTCAAACGATCACTCGCATCTTAATTGTTGGAATAAAACTAACAATCTTCTCAATACCTTATCTGGATAATATCAGACAATATCGTTCAATTAGCTCTTTGTGCATGTTGCATTTTTTTTTCTTTCACAATTCAGCCCATTCTTTGCTATCAATACAGGAATTTTTAACACCCTGGAATTTTCTTTGCACAATATTACAAATTATTTTATTTTTGTGTGTTGAGGGGGGGGGGGTAGAGCCGCTATAACCAAAGTGTGAAATGATTTAGCTAATAGAATAGTGAAACTCCGGTGCAAATTAATTTTTTTTCATAAGCAAGTTGTCAAAAATCTCATGTCAGCTTAAAAGTTACTCATATTTTAGTTATTTATCCTGATGTATTTTTTTATTATTCCCTCTTCCGTCCTGGTCTGCTATTCATGTAGCCACTAGCGTTTTAACATAAGGGTTTCGTCTTGGTAGATAAGTATATAGAAAGTAATCAGGGTTTAGAAATATTCACTAATTCCCTTCTGTAATATTGTCAACCATTTTTTAGGTATTAATGGGAACACACAAATGTTTCTCTCTTTATCCCCCTATACTTTTCCCGGTCACTCTGGTAGGGGGAAGAGGGAGTAGTCATATCCTGGTGAAAGGGGGGTGCGTGTGCATGCTTGTACGCATCTATCTGAATATTTAGCTGTTTTGAGGGGTCGCGTATATTAGTATATATGTAGACTATATAGATTATATATATAATATATATATATATATATATATATATATATATATATATATAATGTGTATATTATATATATACATATATATATGTATATATATATATTATGTATATATATAAATATATATTTATATATGTATACATTATGTATATATACATATATACTGTGTGTATATATATATATATATATATATATATATATATATATATATACATATATATATATACTGTATATATATGTATATATATACATTATATATATAATGTATATATTTATATATACATTATATATATATATATATATATATATATATATATATATATATATATATATATATACATATATATATATATACACACACACACACACACAATTATATATGCGGATACACTTTTCATCAGCTCATCCGCGTGACAAACTTCTTCAGAATCTTCATCCAACTTTCTACATTTGCTGACTAGTTTACTTTATCTTACCGATATAGCTTGGTTGTGTTAGAATAGAACTATTTAGTCTTTCAAAGTAGGTTTGGGGGGGGGGGGCAACGTCTTAAACTCAAGATACAAGAGAGAAATAGATAACATTAAAAAAACATGATAGACTTTTCATACATCACTATCCTCCTATTTTCATTACTGCATAAGAACGCTGAGCTTCATACCAGTTTTCAGAACCAAAAGTCAAGCATTTAGCGAATCCATTATCATATGGCCTCCTATATTAAAAGTTATAGTTGTTTTCTTCAAAATTTTATTTCATGGACTATTTCGTGATATAAGAATTCGTTGGATTTCTTCTCTTTTGTCGCTCATTATTTGAGAAATTTCAAAACTTTTCGTTAAATGAAGCATAACTATTTTTGAAATCCAAAAATATGGTCTATGAAATAAAGTTGTCATGCAATATGTGCTTGGGGACAATATACATTTTAATTACAATATGATTTTACTATTAGTATAGCCTTCTACAGACATAATCTTTGTTTCATATTTTTGTCCGTTCTTTCGTTCTGGCGTTTCTGAAAGGTTCAGCTTACTGATACCATCCCTTCTCCACTGTTGGGTTAAAGGGTGTTATCGCTTATATTTCGTTTGCAATTACATGAATATTTTTTGTTTATATATTAAATATACAGGTGAGTTAATTATTTTTTGGCTTGATAGTGACTTTTCGTAATAATTATTTTTGTTTTGAATTTTATTTACTCACCGTTTTTAAGTATGTTGTCAAATTTTAATCTGAGGTGAGATAAAATGGAAATATTTGAACGGATTTCTTTTGAATATTATGTCGAAGAAAACGAACCCTAGTCTTTTATCTGTAAGATATGAAAAGTAGTGAATTAAATGTGTTATGAGTAAAAGACATTTCATTTTCAATTAATCTTTGCTCGTGTTTGGAAAACCTCGCGTTGCATATTGATGTTAACAGAATTGCAATTATGTTCTCCCCCTTTTGAGTTGGTCTTTTGTTATTTACTCATTATGTATTCATTGCTTAGGTTTTACAATTGCAAAATGAAGTTAAACAACCCCCCTTTTGAGGGGGGGGTTTGATATCAGAAGAAAAGTAGCGATCTTTTTAAAATGCGCCGACGGAACTTTTATTTGCTTTTCTTATTAACTTTCTTGATTAATGTTCTGTGTGCTAATGCAGCTCACTATTCGAGGAACACCCAGAAAAAGAATTTCTTATTTCCACTCTTTTATTCGGTGAACCTGGTCGCTGTAAAATTACCCGGAAATTAACAAAAGTAGAAACTTGAGGACAGAAACCTCTCTCTCTCTCTCTCTCTCTCTCTCTCTCTCTCTCTCTCTCTCTCTCTCTCTCTCTCTCTCTCTCTCTCTCTCTCTCTCTAGAAACGTAAGAAAAGTAATATGTTACAGATATGAATTTCATTTGTTTAAAGTAATCCCTTGATTTCATCATATAAATTTTGGTAATATTATGGTAACAGACAGTACTATCATTTACCTTACGTGCTTTTTTTTTTTCGGCAGAATACGATTTCTATCTTTTATATGCAGATGTTGGTGAAGATGAGCATTCCAAAATTAGATTTGTAGGAAAGTATAGAATGTAAGAAATTCCAGTTCGGGCTCATATACACAAGGTTCAGCACAAAGCTAAAATGAGTCTTCCACCCTTACCAAGAGGAAAGTAGCCATTGAACAATTACAGTGCAATAGTTAACCCCGTGAGAGAAGAATTTTTTGGTAACATCAGTGTTGTCAGGTGTATGAGGTCAGGAGAGAGAAGGATCAAATGTAGTACTGTCTGGCCAGTCAAAGCACCCAATAACTCTCTAGCGGTAGTATCTCAACGGGTGGCTGGTGCCTTAAGATTAAAAAATTGTTACAAGAAATTTAATATAAATTATATTGTGAATAAAATTTCTTTATGAGAGAGAGAAAATTTAACACTTCACTATTTGGTATAATTTATATAGCATTTGGCATTTTATTTATTACATTCTATACTAATTGGCTGTTTAGTGAAAACCATAGTGTAATATCTTGCGAAAGGAACTCTCCATAACCGTAAAACGGTAGTAGACTTCTTGGGAATATCGGTTACGTTAAGGAATGCAGAGGTATATTTTATTAAAGGGTAGCCAAAGGGAACCATGTTAGTGCTGATTTAGTAGGCACCATAATTAAAGGTTATTAATAGTTAATAGTCTATATGATATATAGGTATAAAAATGATGGCTTGCAGATTACAATTGGTTAAGCCCTATTAAATTGCATGCATATTGAATCACAACCTGAAATTAATAACTGATGTACATTAGATATTGGTTATGTCATGGACCAAGACTGCAAACGATTGGCTATCCTTTATATTCAATATCAGAAGAATCTGGCATTTCTCTCAAGTAACAAGGGCCGCATTAGTTATAAGGCCAAGGCCAATTCTTGAGGTGGCAGAGTTATCAAAAAAGTTGGAGTAACTTCAAATTCTCGACAATGAGGAGCAACTATCTAATTTGGTGAAAGTTTTTCAGTGACAAAGTATATAGGATTTAATTACATAAAACGTATTTTTACATGAGAAAATATTTAGTTAAACAGAATATTCACTGGAGAATGACCACCTGCGATTATAATTCTAAATCTCGGACAAACTATTATGGGTCACCAAAGGATAATCGACGAGTTTCTTCAAAGACTGACATGAATTTATTACGATTACTATTCGACCGTTAATACTATTTTGTGGTGAATTATTGCCGACTTATTTCCACTCTACATTCAGTTTTAAATTAACGGGAACATGTAACGATTATTTTGTTGCTTCAGAGACTCTTGGTTAAATAAGTTAAGACCCTCTTGATTAGCAGTGTCGGTACTTTTCTTCCACCATCCTCCGGTGGGTGTGGGCTGATATTTACATAACGAGTCTATGTATCAAGCACTTGTCAATGGGTGGTATAGCGGTGTAAATCGTGGGGTAACGTTACAGTTTACTATTATATATTGCTGTCATTTTTCGGGAAAAAAGGACAACCTCCGCAACCTCGTAAACTTACTCTTTTGCTGGTCATGGTTTGGACGGAAACACGCACTGGGATTACCCTATTTATTTACGTTGTTATTGTAGATTGCCTGGCCCTTCCGACTAGAAGAGGGCTCTTACAATCGTGCAGCCCCTAAAATGTATTTGCTCATAAATCTGATATATAGCAACTCCTCGCGAGTGGAAATATAGAAGGAATCGTTTACATCTAAATAGGTAAACGGTTACAATCCAGGTGGGCTTCTTCGTACTTGGGAAACGCTTTGAATTTATTTGATTTACAAGAACAGAACAATTTGAATCTTCTAAATTGAAAGCACACAATTTTCCTTGTTAGATATTAGTTCTTTTTTTACAGATGAAGTGCCGACGTTCCTGGAATAAAAAAGAAAAAATATATCTTCAATGTAGTCTTGTGTTTGTAGTGGGTCCGTTTTCATGCAGTCCACGGGAGGTTGTGTTTTAGTGATCAGAATGTCGCTGAGAGACCCTGGAAACCGGTTCTTACAATAACTTTTTCCTAAAAAAAAAGACTTGTGTCATAGAATCGTCCTCTTTGATGTATGCGGGCTTAAGCATGTCTATCAATACCCACATAGTTCTGCATTCCACGAACATTTCCTAGCACTTCTGTTTTCACTGTAGTATAAGATAAAGTCCTAATTATACGGATGCCAGTGGGCTTGGTTCAGTCTGAATCCATTCTTAATGGAAACAATTTCTTTTATTGCTTTATGAAAATTGAAGGAAACGGTACTGTACATTCATTTGGATTCTGAAATGTCTTCGGGTATCACTAATGATTATCCATGGAGCGCCTCCGCTGGCGAAGCGTTGAGGGCTGGGAGTGGGACCGTTTCCATTCTAATGGGATCCATGGTAAATAACTTTTCCACCTTCCATCCTAAGATTGGCAGTGATTGCTGCTTTAAGGGAGTGATAGAAATGCTTATCCAGGTCTTTGGCATCTGGAATGTATGCTGTCATATGGTTTGATTTTGTCCTGAGGCTGGGTTTTGTTAGTTTATATAGTTTATATAGGAGATATTTATTTTAATGTTACTGTTCTTAGAATATTTAACTTTTCCTTGTTTCCCTTCCTCACTGGGCTATTTTCCTTGTTGGGGCCCCTGTGCTTATAGTATTCTTCTTTTCCAACTAGGGTTTTAGCTTACCAGCTAATAATAATAATAATAATAATAATGGGGGGTACCTGTCTGGTACTGCTTAAACGTTAAGTGCCGGTAGTCTTCGCAGGGCCGCCAAGTGTCATCTCTTTTAGACACCTTGTGGAGGGGAAATGCCCCCTTACTGGAGTCTTTCTTGTAGATTTCTTCCTTTTCCGTATCCTGTAATAATTTCTTTGCGTGGACTAGTTTGTTTGGAGGCAGGTGTCTGAAACTTGCATGCACTTGGGGTCTGTCTATGATGATATGATGTTTGATGTGAGTTTTGTAGGGAACATGAGGTCATGCTGAACGTAGTCCTTGAATACAGTGGGAAATTCCTGAAAGAGGCGAGAGATTTGTGAATGAGTTGCTGTCAGGGTATGTCTTCCACCATGCCTTCAGGAAATCAGCTCCAAGTAGTGCGAAGGTGACATCTATAGTGAGGAATGCCCAACTGTATAGTTTGTCATCGAATGCTACGCAAGTGTTTTGTTTTCCATATATCATTATTAACAAGCTTGCAGTAGACACATGGAGGGTGCTGGGGTCCAGATTTAATCGTTTGTTGTGTCTTGCTGTGATGATCGATTTCCATGCTCCCGTATATAGAGGAATTCCATCTCAGATATCTCATCGGTGATGTAGAAACAAGTGGAGTTCTTTTCTTTGTTTTCCAAAAGAAAAAAGAAAAGAAAAAGTCAGAATAGTTGCCTCAACAGACTGGCCATTTCTGAGAGGTAATTGGTTGGGCGGCTGCTGCAACCCTGCTGCATCTTTTTTGACAGCATGGACCATTGTTCGCACATTTTGAGCCTCACTCCCAAATCTCCAGTTGAAGAAACAAGTCCTTTGGTTTGTCATAATGTATTCTCTGGCTTACCGGCTGCTTCATAAAAAGCTTGTTGCTCCTTGAATGGTGTACGTGAACAGCCGGGCAAACCGGCTCCTCCTTTGTCTCTTCGTCACTTAGAGGAAGAGGGTGTGTGGTGGACACTGCTACGGGTGGTGGAGTGAGTTCTGACGATATTTTGGGCCAGGTAAACCTCATCCTCATAATGTAGGAAATCCATGAGGCGCATGGTGGATGCGTTGGGAATTGCTGTGACTATTTTACACGATAACTTCGTCAGCAATACAGTTGGATTCAGATTTCCCTTAGACACTCAGGGGAAATCGTTTGTCAAATGTCTCTAGTGTCACTATGACAAAACAGATAAAAAGTTGCTCTCCTCACTAGTTCTAGGAAATGGATGGAGCCTTGTCCAAGCTCAGCAAATCAATACAAATATTACAAATCTAGTTGCTATATTTCATTCTTTGTTATCATTTGAAGTGTCGACTATCCATTGCAAATACAGAACACATACATACATATAAACATGTGATATTCTTTGATCTCAAGATGGTTTCCACCCTAAAGAACCAGGCATAGGGGTTTTGTGGAGAAAGGAGGCAGGTGGAGGGAGGCAGTAGCTGTGATTTCGCGGCGAGAGAAGAGGTATGGCATCTACGGACATTCCGTGGTCGCTAATTTGCTAGTAAAGATTTGGACGGAAAATCTGGCTGTTATAAATTGATTTATTTACACATAAATCTGACATATAGCCACTCCTTGCAAGCGGATAGGTAAAAGGAAACATTGACAGCCAAAAACTTACATGATTACAATTCAGGTGTGTTTCTGCATATCTAGTAAATACTTGGAATATATTTTATTAACGGGAACAGAACCCTTTGAATCGTCTCAATTGAAAGCTTGCAATGTTCTTTGTTATATAGTAGTTTGTTCTTTATTAGATGTTAGTTTCTGTTTTAAAGATAAAATGCTGTCGTTCCTGGAATAAACCAAAACATTTTTGACATCATCCTGTCTCTATTATAAGTCTGTTTTCATGCCGTCCACGGGAGGTCGTTATGGTGACCCGAATATTCAGAGACGCCAAAGAATGCTGCTTACACTATTAATATTATTCAAGCTGAGGAACAAAATATAGAAAACACATCTCTAACCAAAACATGAGCATACTCCTCATTCCATGGTATTTATATATTTGTAGTATTTTACTAGAGTGGTATATAGTCCTTTAGATTGAGTAAGACGTATTTCAAACCAGAAGTTCCTCCAGTGCGGAAGGGATTCTTAGTTATTCCAAAATAAATAAACAAATCTCAGATATATCTTTGGATGAATAGAGAATAAATAGACCACATATTTTCATTCTTTGAAAAGATGTCCGC
>NC_090725.1:92970544-92973044 GCF_036898095.1 Palaemon carinicauda | reverse complement strand
CGATTAGTGTTCCAGATGTTGCTGTCGATCACCAAACCATTATAGACATTGAAACACTGCAGAAAGGTCTGTGATGATCGCATGGTAAAATGTTATTATCCAGGCCTTTTTACCAGTTAGTATAGCCTACCACTTAAAGCTCGGAATACCAATTTAAACTTATATCTGTAAAAATGTTTTTTCCTATCATCATTATCTCCTCCTACGCCTATTGACCCAAAGGGCATTGGTTAGATTTTACCAGTCGTCATAAATGCGACAATTATGTGTGGTGATTGTGACGCCAAATGTAGCCTCGTTTGATATAAAAGCTTTTTATACTCTACGTCAGTCACGGTTAATGTTGAAAAGGAGGCAGAAGCCGGTAAGAAAAAAAAATCTAAAGAAAGAATAAAAATGGCAAAATTTTCATAAATACATCCAGGTACGAAGGTGTCAGAAAGCCACGTCTAAGTAATACATTATTCTTCCCAAATTCTTTATAAGGCGAGAGAGAGAGAGAGAGAGAGAGAGAGAGAGAGAGAGAGAGAGAGAGAGAGAGAGATGAATAAAAGCCATAAACAAGGATATTCCCTTACAGCAAAGCAACATCCTAAAATATAGCCAAATTTCTGAAGATCGTGTGTCCTCCCAGTAAAACTTTTCCCTGGCTCCGGAGATCAGATATATCGGCTCTCAGCTCACTGATGAATTGTCACGATCGGAAAGACGACCAACCCAGACATTCTCTCTCTCTCTCTCTCTCTCTCTCTCTCTCTCTCTCTCTCTCAACTGCATTTAGTGTCATTTATATTACTCCGGTGCCTCTCATCTTTCCGTCCAATTAATTGCAGGGTTATCAGTTTAGAGAGAACTTTTCAATTGATATTGAATGTAAGAAAATTTTCTTTTACTCCTTATTAAAAATGGAACGGAAAATGTTCTTATATTTTCCCTCTCTCTCTCTCTCTCTCTCTCTCTCTCTCTCTCTCTCTCTCTCTCTCTCTCTCTCTCTCTCTCTCTCGAGTTTTTCCTGCTCCTTATTTGGAATTTACCACTAGACGGTTTTATTTCTCACCAACTCTTGTTTTAGACCAGTGATCTGTCACCTAGACCATGATTCATCTATACAAAAGGGTTTTATATATATATATATATATATATATATATATATATATATATATATATATATATATATATATAATTATCATCATCAGCCGTTGGTAGTCTTTCCACTCGCGCCAGTTTATGGTTTTTCTATGCAAGTTTATACCCACAAATTTCCTTAGCTCACCAATACATCGTCTTCTCTTCCTTCCCTTCATCGTTTGTAATCTCTAGGGACCCATTCTGTTATTCATTTTCTTCCATCTATAATATGTCATTCTAATTATACTGTATATCCTGCCCGTGTCCATTTATTTTTTTTTTACACGCTGTTAGAATATCCTCTACTTTAGTTTGTTCTCTTAACCCTGATATTTTTTTTTTTTTTGTGCTATTCCAACACTTATTCTTTCTATTATTCTTTGAATTGTAACAAGCTTATTGTTTACGGCTTCAATAAGACTCCAAGATTCTGAAGCATAAGTTACTACTGGTAGGACCATCTTATTAAATACTTTTATTTTTGTAAATATTGTCATTTTATTTTCATAATGTTATTTTGTTTACCAAAAGCTCTCCATCCCATGCTTATCCTTCTTTTGATTTCTGTCTCATACCCTTTGGAAACCCTTGCTGTCTGTCTCCAGTAGGTATATTCCTTAACAATCTCTAGACGTTTCTTTATAACCCTTATTTATTGTCCATGCATTTTCCTTGAACATTGTCTTAGTTCTACTCATATTCATTTTCAGTCCTACATTTCTGCTTTCTCTATTTAAATCTTCTATCCTCTTTTGCAATTCTTCCCACGATTCACTAAATAAAATTGTCATCTGCAAATCGTAAGTTGTTAAGGTATTCCCAGTTAATGTTGATTCCTACATTTTCCCAATCTAAAGTCTTAAAACACTCCTCTTTATGTAGTTTTAGGATAGCTGTACCCCCCCCCCCCATATCGATATCTTCAAGTGGTCTAACATAAATTCATATGTTCCTAGCTTTTGAAGGGTTATCATTGCTGCTGAAGTGTTGACAGAATCAAAAGCTTTCACATGGTCTATAAATGCCATACGTGGTGGTTTGCTATACTCTATTCATTTCACCATTTGCTGGGTAATTACATAGGTAGTCATTTGTTAAATAACCGCTTCTAAAACCTGCCTGCTCTCTTGGTTGATTAAAGTCTAGCTGTCTTCCTATTTGGAAGAATATGATCTTGTAAATATTTAATATATTAATGAGAGTAAACATATCGGTCGGTAATTTTTTTGGTCCTTTGTGTCTTGCTTTTTGTGAAATAATATATTGAAAAAGTTATCCCTAGCCCTGAGTATAGAGCAGTGTTGCAAACAGTTTGTGTAAGGTTCAGCGAGTTTTACTACTATGAAATCTCCCCCATCTATTATTAAATCAG
>NC_090725.1:92963044-92965544 GCF_036898095.1 Palaemon carinicauda | reverse complement strand
ATTCGTTGTTCAGAGTGTTTATGTCATACTTTCTCTAAATATTTACAGATAATCGATTATCTATTCCTTATAATGGAATAGTTCCTTTTCTCAAGACATCCATTTTTCTGCAGGGTTCATTTCATTCACAAGAAAATGCTAAGGTCATGTCTTCATTGGGTATTTCGATCACGAATTGAGAGAAGATAGTGTTTATGAGCAAGAGCCGGAGAATAGATGGTCTTTTTGCGAAGAGAAAGTAGCACTTGCTTGCATGACTCAAAGCAGTTCCAAGCATCTAGCAAATGCTTTCTCCTTTCCAGAACTATTAAGTCATTGTGGTTCTCGTGATTGCGGTTTTTTTTTTCCTTTTGGTCAACAATATCCCTTTTTAAAAATGGCTCCAATTAAGGTAGTTTTTTTTTCATCTATGGAATGATTTTAGTTTCACATCCATAGTTTGAAACATGGACGATTACCAAAGGCTTAGGAAGTAAACTCAATAATTTATATAACGTGTTTTTGTTTGCTACATAATATAGCTGTAGTGTAGATTAATTTCTCAAAAAAAAACAAAGTGTTTTCGACTTTAACCCCCCCCCTCTCTCTCTCTCTCTCTCTCTCTCTCTCTCTCTCTCTCTCTCTCTCTCTCTCTCTCTCTCTCTCTCTCTCTCTCTCTCTGTGTTAAATGAGTATCTTAAATCAGAAAGGCATTTAATTCCGATATACATGGAATTATCCAAATATTTTTTGTGGATCAATCCTCACCGCTTTTGGTACCCAATTTTATCTTTTTATATCTACAAAATAAAAAAAAATAACAAGAAGTACTTATGCATCATGCCCCTAAATATTTACTATGGTGTGTGATAATCAACCAATCGCCGTGCATCAAGAGTGCCGTTATTGTGGGGCCCTGCAAAAGCATTTTATTCAATTTCTTATGCTCTAGGTTTGCGAGAGTCGTGGACTTGCTAGTCCTTTTAATCTTTGCATACAAAAAAGCTTTCGATATACTATGTCAACGGACGCCCTCATCACATTAATAGATTTCTTAAAATACTGTGATTTGCGATCGTTATTATAGTTTCTCTGCAGCTTCCTTGTAATATGTGATTAGTACATATCATTAGGATCATAAAATAAAAACTTATGTAGATACCCAAATATTTGCGCAATTATTGAATTCTGTTACTTAACGTATAACGTCGTAAACTCTCTCTCTCTCTCTCTCTCTCTCTCTCTCTCTCTCTCTCTCTCTCTCTCTCTCTCTCTCTCTCTCTCTCTCTCTCTATATATATATATATATATATATATATATATAATATATATATATGTATGTATATATATATATATATATATATGTATGTATATATATATATTTATAAATATCTATATATATGTATGTATGTATATGTATATATGTATATATATGTATGTATAAGTATATATGTATATATATATACGTATATATATATATATATATATATATATATATATATATATATATAAATGTATGTATGTATGTATTATAAACTCGCTGGGAATTCTCCCAAGGGCCATTATTTTGCCTGGCTGCATGACCTAGTCCAGAATGTGTTGTAGCCTCGAGAATGATGTGCAAGAAAGCAAACAGAGGAATAAACTTTTTGTAAACAAGAAAGATTGAAAATACGAAGTGCTCAGGGTTAATACCAGTCTATATTTGGGTACTTGATGGTCAGTGGGGATTTCAAACACTTGCAAGTCCAAGTTTAACATCTCCGACTACCAGGAAGTATCTGACCCTAAAATCAGTTTTAGAAGCTTGTCGAACCTTTCTTACATAGGCCTGGAGTAGCTAAATAGTATTGAGAAGCCATATATAGCGCACAATTGCAACAAGAAGGAAAGCTCCTGGTAGCAAAAAATGTCAACACATTTTTTCAGCTCATGTTTGGCATGTTATTTACCTATGAGAATGCACAAGGGAAATATTGTGCGATGTTCTATACATAATGTAATACTGGTACTTTCTTATGCAATCTAACATAAGCAGGAAATATAATCAGGGAACCTATCTAGTTATTTAATGTGGTTTTCGTTTCTATTTTTTTCATTATATTTTATATTTGTTATTTTTTGAATATATGAGAATTCTTCTTACATTTCCCATCATATCTCTATAACGAAATAAGTTTTTGTCATTGTCAGCCATTTAGGCATTATGCTCTCCCTCCAAGGGTACCACACGCGTTCCAAGGGCCTTATATTCCTTGAGGAAAATTGAATACACTATCGTTTCAAACTACTGCCATTTAGAAGAGGAGTGATAGCAGTCTTTAATGAGGTTACTGAACTGACAGAGACTCGCCTATCATTTAAGTGTCATTTCATTCCCCAAGTGATTCCATTCCGTCTACCGTGCGCTTCTCTGCTTTAAATGCTATGAGGGGAATATTAGTAAAAAGTAAACTAGAGATAAGTGCAAATATGCAGGATAGAGAATGGAATGTGAGATTGTTGATGTTTACAATAATAT
>NC_090725.1:92955544-92958044 GCF_036898095.1 Palaemon carinicauda | reverse complement strand
AGATCATCTTTTAACTATATTGTTATCCGGACTAGAAAATATATTATTGAAATGATGTTCGTGAGTATTTTCGTAATAAAAGTATTCATATATGGTATTGTATGAATTTCAAGATCAAACGTTATATGTATATCACGCAAGAAGCTCCCTCAAAGAGGTAACATTCCATAACGAAATCTTTCAAAACGAGGCGAAACTATTGAGCGTAAAAACGTATCTGAGAAACTCATAACCATTGCAATTTTGCTACTTACCATTTTCTACAATGGTATTTGAGCGTTCCAGCCAATTTTATATATATATATATATATATATATATATATATATATATATATATATATATATATATATATATATATATATATAATACACGCAATGCTATACAATAGTAATATAAGAAATAAATAATAATGAAACACCTGAGCCCATACCAAACGTGATAGTAGGATAATTAAAGAAAGCATTAATAGATACGAAAATGGGCAAAGCATCAGGAGAAGATGGCCTAACAATTGATAAAATAAAAGGTAGAGGAGATTTCATAGTAGTAACACTCGCTTAACTTTACACAAAATGTCTCCATGACACTGATTCACAAAAAAGGGAGACAAAAGGCCTGAAAAATTACCGGCCATTATGTATACTCTCAGTAATATATAAGATATTTATAAAGATCATATTAGGCCGAATAGAAAGACAAGTAGATTTCAATCAACCATGTTAGCAGCCAGAATTTAGAAGCGGCTATTCAACGACTGACCATATCCAAATAGAAAAACAGTAACCGCGAAAGAATATGATAGTCAACAAACATCAACAGTAACTGTATTCAAGATTAGACATAAGTATTTACAATATCATAGGTTGATGTAGGCCTTTCGGAGAGTATATAATGACGAAAATACGCTCTAATTTTGAAGGATTTTTCAGGTCGTAATTGCAGATTTAGAGATGATAAACGAGAACTCAACTTCTGACGTTATTCGGTCTTACAAGAATTACTTTTCTTCTAAATACTGTAGAGTTGTAAATGGAGTTCAAATTTCTGGACCACATCAGGCATAAGTGAAATGTCTCCACAAGAGCAATGTTCACTGGGAGAAAAACGAATCAAGTCTCTCGTCTCTAACTCGTCAGTGTCCTTTTATATCAGACCCGTTTTCTCTGGAAAATTCCTGATGGACTCTAAAATGTCTAGGGCTAAACTACCACACGCAATACGCATGTGTGACGACTGTCAACTTAGAAGAAGCTATGAAAAATATCTAGAAACTCTTGTTCTAGAATACGAAATCTTTGAGTTACGAATCATTACAATGTTTTTATATTTACATTAACATATAATATTTAAAATTAGCTTTTTCTCAAGTATTATAATAAGATAGATAGATTTAATTTATATATACCACCATGTAATTAACCAGCAAATGGAGAAATCAACATTGTGTGACAAACCACTATGTATAGCATTTATACACTATGAGGAAGCTTTTGATTCTGTCAAGACTTGAGCAGTAATGAAAGTCCTTCAAAGACCAGGAATAGATGAATCTTATGTTAGAACATTTGAAGATATTTAGACGCAAAGTACATCTAATCTAAATTACCTGAAAATAGTGAGAAAGTTCTGAATGAGATATGACTTCGACAGGGAGACCCAATTTCTCTGAAATTGTTCACAGCTTGCCTGGAAGATGTTTTTAGGAAAATGTAGGACTTCACATTAATGACGAATACCTTAACAACTTAAGATTTGGATCCTTACTAAAGCCTTAGAACATAAGCTAGTTACAACTCAAAGAGCAATGGGAAGATTAATGATGGGATTAACACTAAGAGACAAAAAAATAGCAACATGGATACGAGAGCAAATTAATTAGAGGATATTTTAACAACATGTAAGAAAAGGTAATTGACATGGTGGGCAGTACATATAATGAGAATGACAGATAATAGAGACTGCTAACGAAACAGGGGAAGGAAGAGAGGACGATGTGTTGATGTGTTTACGAGCTAAGAAATTTGCTGGTATGGACTGGGATAGAAAGACCACAAACAGACGTAAGTGGAAGGCTATGTATGAGGCCTTTATATTATATTCTATATAATGTTTTGGTGTTTTCTCTCGTATCAGGAGGCATATAAAACTCCTCATAAGATATACTACGTATTCCAGGCATCATTGATATCCCTTGAGGATGACTGCATGGCAAATATTTTGAAAATGCTTTTAAAGAGTTTCCCTAACGACACTTTGTCAATGTATCTTGGAAAGAGTTTACGGATTCCCAAGTTTTGCCGTGATTTACTGCAAAACTTATGCATTATCAATGGATTTTGTTTAGCATGCGTCTTCATAAACAGAGAAAAAAAAAAAACATTTAAAGTTTACTTTCAAGTCCAACTATTCCAGTAGTCTTAATAACCACCGCCTAAAAGCGGAATGCGAATTACAAAGATCTTTCAAATGTCCGTAATGTTCAAAAGAGTTAAATACTTG